>NC_137116.1:44789313-44813993 GCF_949357685.1 Gobio gobio | reverse complement strand
TTTATTTAAAAAAAAGTTTTGTTTGATTTATTCTGAAATTTTGTCAGGTTAATCGGGTATGCGCGTCTCCTACAATATCCAAATGCATCCATCCAAAATTAATTTAACGCTGATCTTCTGACCTTGCATTCTTTGAGGGGAAAACTGTCACCCAATCGATCGTCACGAGGCGGCCGGTGTCGTCACTCTGCCCGCTCTATAAAACTCCCCCCGGCTCACTCACCTGGTTAGACAAACACCTCTAATCTACAGCTGAGCGCACGCTTATTTTGATAGTCAATATTTTTACAGCCTGTTTAGTTGGCAAATTGAGGGAATTTAAAAATTCTGGAAATCCTAAAAGTTAACAAAAGACAACTTTTATGAATCTTGCAAATTTTTCATATTTCACTGGCATGTGCAACATGACGGCAGAGTCCCAGCACTCGCCGGCCGAGGCGGCCAGTCCGGTGGTGCTGTCTCCCAACTTGAGTCTGGACTCCCCGATACCTCTTCCTTCACCAGCGCTGAACCACCAGGCTCGAACCAAGGACGGTGTTCTCATCAAAGCCGAGCCTCGGGGCAGCAGTCCAAACACCGACAGGGAGGAAGGGGTTTCACTGGGTCAAACCGAAGAACATCTGCCTGCCACTGGCAGCCGGCGGAGGAAAAGGCCAGTGCAGCGAGGGAAACCTCCCTACAGTTACATCGCACTGATAGCAATGGCCATCGCCAATTCACCTGAGAGAAAACTGACCCTCGGCGGCATCTATAAGTTCATCATGGAACGCTTTCCTTTTTACCGCGAGAATTCCAAGAAGTGGCAAAATTCCATACGGCACAACCTCACCCTCAATGACTGTTTTGTGAAGATCCCGCGAGAGCCCGGTAGGCCCGGCAAAGGAAACTACTGGACGCTTGACCCCGCCGCTGAGGACATGTTCGACAACGGGAGTTTCTTGAGACGGAGGAAGCGCTTCAAGCGGACTGATGTTAGCACATATCCTGGATACATGCAAAGCTCGAGCGCTTTCACACCAACACCGATGGGTAGACAGGCGTACCCCAACACCTTATACCCGGGGGTGACGTCTGGCTACGGGTCTCAGTTGGCTGGTTCTCCACACCCGGCGATGCTGCATCACTATCAGGCATCGGCCGGGGTCACGCAAGGCCAACCTAGGATGTTCAGCATCGATAATATTATTAGTCAGCAGACAATGATGCAAAGTGGAGGAGATCTCAACCCGCAGTCTCTCGGCCTGGGTGCGGGAGACTTGGGCGCCATGACCTCCAGCTGTTCCATATCAACCTCCGACCCAACCTGCTTTCAGACGCAACCGATAAATCCAACGAGCAACATGCTGAGCAGGAACACGGGGTCTCTTGCAAACATGACAACCAGTTACACGTATCCCTCCTCGGCTTCGCCTACTCACCTGTCCGGGGTCACGCAGTCCAGCTTCTCACCGGGAGGTTCACAGGTGTACTGTTCGGGAAACAGGATTTCGCTGCCGCCTGTGCGTTCTGGCTCGTGCGCAGATCATACAGAATCCCTTTTAGCTCTCAACGGACCAGCAATGAACTCCTACAATAATTCCTATATGAGACAAACCAATTTTGCCTCAGGACTGGAGCGATATATGTGAAAACTTCTGCACTGACAACGTGTTCCATATCAATGACCCCGAGACTGAGTTCATATTCTTGTTGATTATGTAACAAAAGTTGTGTAGCCTACCGTGTGACAAAATTAATTAGTTTTTGATATACGTGTTCAAAGTATTTTGTATTATAAAAATGTGGAATTACAGTTCTGGTTTTGATATGTAGCCTGAAACATTGTATCAGAAGACAAAACAACGCACAGAAAAATGTAAATATTATAAACAAATAAATGTTTTTGTGTTATAATTGTTCGTTTGTTCTCTATTTTAACTAACTTTCTTTCAGAACAATTTGAATTGTATAGGTTTATGTTGGATTTTGAATATCCAACAATAGTAGGCTTATAATATTTTATTATATGGATATAGAGTGTCATCATCCATATAGTTTGACACGTAAATTGAGCTATAGCTAACAGGTAACTGGTAACTCCAATCTAATACATAGTCCATATACATATACAGTCCACAATTTAAATAATTTGATTTGATTTTGGTTATGTTTCGATTTAACCAGTATGATTTTTTTTTTTTTATAATATATTCAAATAAATAGGCTAGGTAATAAATTCGGTCGGTGTATATAGCTCTGGATAAAATAAATCAATGTAAAGTGGTCTCTTAATTTTTTCTATATATATAGGCTATTAGTCTGTGGGTCTTCTCAATAAGGATTAGGCTACATTTACATTAGCTTATAGATTTTTTGTGCCATTATTAAACCGTTTCGAAGACTGAAATTTACGCGTATAAATAGTAGCCGAGCTATCTTAATATTTCAGCACTTTATTTAATGTTCCATCACAAATTGTGTACACTCGTTTTGCTGGTGAGGGGGCGACATCGACTGGCTATTGGAATAAATGCCTAATAATTTCTGTAAAACCGAGATTGGGAGCATTTCACATACAATCCACTAGATGTCAGCCACCACCAAGTTAAGGCCAAGGCTGGGGTTTCTAACCTGACAGCGTTTGTCAAAAGGCATGGTTATCCATGTAGAGTCATAGAAAACGTTTGTTATTTATCGAGAGCCTCGGAACGCTCGAAAGTCGTGCAACTGAAACGGATCTTTCAGTTTTATCACATCAAATTTACAATTAATGACACAGCATTTTTTTTTCATCACGGCGAAGCCACAGTCTACTTTAAAATATGTTGGTAAATTATATTTTAAAACAACAAAAGCCTGTAAAGGAGTTTCAAGTTTTCAAACGAATGATAACTGCGTCACTTATGCATCAATTGCAGTGCCATTAAATGCACTTATATATAGCCTATATTTTTTTATTTAAATTTTATGATTTCATTTAAACATCTATTTTAGATTTAGAATATTAAAATGTTCCCTTTAAATCCAGAATGTTTTATTTGTTTATAAGCGCCTATAAGATTAGGTGTGCTTTCCATGCTTGGTGGTGTTTTCAATATATTGGTGAGACAAACAGCAATTAAGTTAAGCTATTTTCCACTTGTAACGATACATTTAATGTCGTCTTATTTATACACGAAACGTACTGGTTTGAGAAAGGGGGCGTTAATATATTGTAAAATAGTGTCCTGCCTCAGTTATTGAGAAACCCAGGTCCTCCAGCTTTTTGCAGCACAAAGTGGATTTAACGGCGACATTTTTGCTTTGGAATTATATGTTTTATGTCCACAGTACTGGTTCTGGTGAAATTTTATAAAAATGGAATGCATTTTTTATTTATTCGATTGGTGCGGAGTTCAAGGCTATTTTTAAAAATATATATATTTTCGGAATAGGCTACAGCTTATAACCGCAAGGTGGCAGTAAAGTGGTTAAAAAGGTTCACAGAGTTACAGTATGCTTTGCAGTCCTTTTATTCCGTGTAAGCCCTCAACACATCAACTGGTGAGCCCACTTAAAAGCGGAAAGGAGAAAGAAAAAAAAAAACGAATGGGAAGCCTATTTGTCAGTTTAGGCCGAAAACCGATGGTGATTATCTGGTTCTTTTTCAGTGTCGCCTGTGGTTTGCACTATGACATTTAAGCTGTCCAGGGCCCTAAACGTGTACATTTCTTCCTCTTTCTTTTCTTTTCTTTTTTTGTTGGTCTGAGACAGAAAAGAGTGTCATTAAGAGAACTGTAGGCTACATCATTTATCTTAAGACATTGGAGATTGCATTATCCTACATAATGCATCAATTAAAAATATTCATTTTCCTGCAATTTTTAGTCATATAATTCAGAAATAAAATATAGATTTTTTGGGGGGATCAGACAGAAAAATGGCACGAGGTGCTTGACCTCTGGGTCTCCCACAGCTGTCACACATTGCTTCGGTCCAGAAAATAATTTTCTTCTACCTTTCCTGTTTCCTTTAGTATACCTTCTACACCATTATAATAAATACTGTTTACCTGCAATTAACTAAGCCGCGCATGTACATAATTCTCTAAATGCCTAATTATTTGTCTAATTTCTAGTTTGGTTGGGTTGGAATATTCGGTTAGCCTATAGTTATTATGGGAAACGGAATAAAAAAGAAAATATTTGTCAGAAAGTACGGTCACAAAGCATGCAGAGCGTGAAATTTGGCATATCATGTGGAACAGTTTTAATCTCACTGAGGCACAAAATATGAATAATGAGCATATAATGAAAAAATAATTCGATGCCCAACTTTAATAAAGGGACTTTATGATGGTTCCATAAAGAAACTTTAATACAGGACCTTTCCATTGCACAAAAGCTTCTTTAGTGGTAAACGGTTCTTTAGATTTTTTAAATGTTTCAAGAAAAAAAATATTTTTAAGAACTTAAAAGGTTCTGTGGGGAACCTAAAATGGTTCTTCTATGGCATCACTGCAAATAGGTTCCCCCCTTTTTGAACCTTTATTTTTAAGAGTGCGCGCGCTTTCTATGGCGCATATATAGCTTGTCATTCACCAAGCAATGACGAATTCGAGCAGGTTGCATGAGAGTGCATGTGTGCTTTTTACAGGAGAGGTAGGCTATGTTAGCTATGAAAAACCATAAACATAGTTGTTTTGAATTCCTGACAAGAAAAAAATAGCTTACGTAAAACCCCTGAGAAGTGACGAAGTGAATAACGGGACTAAAAAAATGAATTCGATTTTGAATAAGCCCAAATTTCCTTTCACCCTCTTTTTGTTAGCAGATGCTATATTTATACAAAATGTAAGATCATTTTCATGACAAATAAATAAATGTAAAATAGCCCGTACACCTGTCAAGTACTAAAATAACGGATGCTGTTCTGCATTGGTAAAACAATGCAAATGAATACAAGCAATTTTAATTTTAATTATGGCCTGTAAATGCTAAATTGAGGATTAACATTGATTAAGTCTCAATAAAATGAAAATAATGTGTCCTTATTCTTGCTGTACAATTTTGTGAATAATTAGCTACTCTTGCTTTGTAATTATAAAATGTATTTGCAGTCTCATAAAACCGATTATTTAACGTGTCACTTTATTGGAACATTTGATTTGTTAAATGTTTTTGAGGGAAACGATTTTATATGATTTACTTTGTATGAATGTAAATCTCTTGGATAGGCAAAGAAATAAACATCCATCTGGTGATATAATGCAAATAATATGCCAATGCTTTTCTTTCTTTCTTTATCTTGTTTCTTTGCCATATTATTGATTATTGTTGTATCGAATATCGAATATAGACTTTTTCGCATTCTAGCAACAAAAAGATACAATGCAAAAATAATTGTTAATTTAATCATTTGGTCTTATTGTTATGATTCTGTTTTCAAACAAGTGAAAAGAAAACGTTGTAGTAAGCAATGAAATTGTTTGTTTAATGTGTTGCCAGTTTATTTGTTGTCATCTTTGAAAATCGTGCTATATGCCTATAATACGAAATTTTGTATTTCCTCTGTATTGTTTTTGACATTCTGACGCGAATGTCATTTAAATATCCCTGATAACACACTTGTTAAGGCAAGTTGATAACACGTAGGCTACTTGCTGTCTTCTCCCCTGTGCTGCTTTTCTCGGCTGTAAACTTCCCGTAGTTCCTGGTTACCGACATGCTGATCACGTGATTATGGTGACTGGATAAATAGTTTTTGGAAGCCGCGCGGGGGTATACTTGGAGGCTCATTCACGCACAGCGCTACGACAGTACACGAGAACAAATAGCCTACTCGAATTATGAAAACTAGTTAGTGAATGCATAGTCATAGTGCTATTCGTATGATCCAGAAGTTTATAATGCATATGGACCAACTACACACTCCATGAAGAGAAAATCGAGGTCTTAACCGAGTGTCCAGTTCGACTTGAAAGCGCGCTGGGCTCTGGACAGTTTTTGTGTAATGCAAGTCCGGTGCGATTCTTTCGAGGCTTTTTTCGTTTCTTAAGGTAGCTACATTTTCTATGCTGCCCCAGGACGTGAAGACAACGTATTCTTGTCTTCTGGAAGACGGGAGTTTTGTCGTTCCAGAACGCACAAGTGACTGAGACGACACACTGCTTGTGCTGGGTGCTACACGAGACTGGACACGGAACGCGAGAGAGGAAGACAAAAAGACTCTCCAAGGATGACTCTGGGGACGGACATGTCGGACAGTTCTGCTCTGTCCGACGACGTGGACATCGATGTCGTTGGTGGGGATATTGTAAAAGAGGGTAAATATCTTCACCATCATCATAGTTTTCACTTGGACAATGACTCCGATGACAATCTATCCCAGAATGCGGGGGAGGGCGCAGTCTCTCCGGGCCAAAGCAGCTTGGACTGTCCGACTGACCTGGTCGGACCACGGGATGACAACAGAACCGGTGCGTTGACTGGGGATAAACCAGGGAAAAATGCGTTGGTGAAACCCCCTTATTCTTACATAGCCCTGATAACCATGGCTATCCTGCAGAGCCCGAAGAAGCGTTTGACTCTCAGCGAGATCTGCGAGTTCATCAGCAACAGGTTCCCGTATTACCGGGAGAAATTCCCCGCGTGGCAAAACTCTATCCGTCACAACCTGTCTCTAAATGACTGCTTTGTCAAAATACCCCGTGAACCCGGTAACCCGGGCAAAGGCAATTACTGGACCCTCGACCCAGAGTCCGCCGACATGTTTGACAATGGGAGTTTTCTGCGCAGAAGGAAGCGCTTCAAAAGACACCAGACCAACGAGATCCTTAGGGACGCGGGGGGATTTCTACCTGGCTTTGGCTACGGACCGTACGGTTACAATTACGGCCTCCAGCTGCAGAATTTCCACGCGCATCACCCCTATCACCCACACCACCCGGGGGGTGCGTTCCCTTTCCAAAACGCACCTTGCGCTCTCCCAACGCCTTCATCGATATTCTCCACGCCACACAGCTTGCCTTCGTTTTTAGGTACCGAGCTGAGGAAGCCTTTCTATCCTCAACTCAGCCCGACTCTTCCTGGTCTGGCGCCTCTCAAAACGGACACAAATGGCCCAAGTCGGCCTTCCTTCTCCATAGACAATATAATTGGTGCGGCTGGCTCACCAGCGTCGCCGTACACCTCTCAACCGGGTGGACAGGCTCAGATCTTGGCCATGCTGACTCCCACACTTGCCTCGGCCACGAACCACTTGAATCTAACGCAGGAAACGATGCTTCAGCCCGGCGCACAGACTTTCTCGAGCAAAACGCCAAGCCTTAACAATTGCCATTTCTAGAGTGGCAGCAAATAGAAAGTGCAGCAGTCCAGTTTAATATGGTTGTTTCGTCATTTGCTAAGGTAGGATTTACCCTTTTGCAAGATTAAAATGCCGCCCGTTTCATGTTTCTGAATTCTTAAATAAAAGGCTTATTAAGTATATTTATGAACTGTAAATATGTAAGATTTTGAAGAGAGAAACAGGCTGAGGAGAGGAAATTAAGACCATGTAAATAGTAAGCTAAGATTTCACCTTTGGACGGCCAGTGGACCTTTGCCGCTTTGTCCAGAAAGTCAGATAGCCTAGTTTGTACTCATTGACATGGAATTTCCTCTTTTGGTTGACTTAAATGAAGATTGTTTTAATTATTCTATTGTTTTGTATATTTTGTGAGTTTGTGAAAAGCACTGTCAATACCGAGACTTAAAACTCAGGATTTACTTGTTTTGAAAGCACATTGCCAGAGACAATAGGGGCTGTAAATAGATTACATAGGTTAACGTCCCACTTCCCTTGATTCTCTCAACAGAAGTGTTCTGGTGAATTTTGATTTTTGATTTTATTTCTGTTGATCGATGATTATGTGGTTCTTGGTGTAAATCGCATTACCTCTTTCTGTGCATACGTTAATACATATTTCATTATCCCATTGAGAAATTATCTGTGAAAAGAATGTTGTTATATGTAAAGAGACAAAACAATGTCCATAGGTCATTTTCTGTTGTAATGGCAAGACAATAAATGTTTGTGAATTTTGAAGATGTTTTCGTTAACTTCTTTTCGTTTAGTCTTCGGTCAGGCCTAAAAGAGTTGTCTAACGTTTATACACACAATACATAAGTTCAAACAATTATGCGAGTAAAGAAAAACATAATTTTGACAATTTGGTACAATACAATAGGCTATACTAGAACTAATTACAACGTCAAAGAACAATATTGTTACGTTGTTAAAATGTTTGCTGTCACACTACATTATTTATTAAGGCTTTAGATCTTAATACAACAGAGGAAAACAGTGTGTGTGACGTTTTCACACCAATATTTAGTACGTTGTGGGCCCAAGGCACATGTTTCCTCTTGTGTGGCGCTTTGAGCCATGATAATTGACCAGTTTCTGGCAAACGACAAAGAGCTAAAGCAATGGGAACATCAGCGCTTGAAAGCCTATAATTGAATGTGATGGTTCTACATGGATACCCACGAAGTCTTTTGAGGATTCGTTGCTAATTTGTGGTAGCATTTTTTTCATCTGGAATCTAATCCACAATAATGCAGCTTTTTGCCCATTTGTTGATGTTGTCACTGAAGACCTTGTCCCTAAGGCTTGAATAGGCACCCAGCAAGTGGTCCCATAGCGAGACAAGCCACACACATTTGCTTCTGAAAGGCGATCGTCTTAAAAGACTCTCGGTTGTCCGCTTTCATGTCATCTGTGTTGTCTTGAGACATGTACAAAAGAAGCAGCGGGAATTCACCCTAGTGCGAAAAACAGACTGATGAATCCATTTCAGAGTTGGCCGAGCACACGGTACTGTTCAGAAGGTGGCATAAAAAGCTGCCTTTATTTACTTGGTTCGTGCGCAAATGGGTAAATTTGCTTCGTGGGGTGTTTTTGACAACTGGTTGTTAGGCATAAACGAAGGGTTGACTCACAGTATTTTTCCCCCCTCTTCTTCAACTCTGCAAATCCTTTTAACGCGAATGCAGACATGTCGGCCTATTAAAACTTCGTATATTTTGTCATCTAAAAAAAGGCTAAAATATTGTTTCAAATTTTATGAGAACAAAACTGGACCAAACTAAAGGTTAAACCGTATTTTCCAAGCACTTCTGGACCATCAGCCAAATGCGGCGCGTGAAATTGTCAAGTAGTCTATTTTAGTAATAGTCATAATAGTACAATGATAGGCCTATCAACATATAGTTATAAAAGTTTGCATTTTTTTAATATAAAGGCATACCGCTATTTTTTTTTTTAAATTATTGAGGATTAAGGTAAATTAATATGCCGAGGCCTGTACTTTTTGGCTGTAGCCTATATGCAGTGCACAGAAATGTGAAGCTTTGTGAATAATGAAACCAATGGTCTTAAAATTATAGTCTTGACTATATTTTTATCAGCTTTACTATATCATCATAATTATTATTAAATAATAATAATATTTAGGGTTACTTTATTTTGGGACACCAGGCGGACTTGAGGGCAGAGGTCATGTGCTTCTCTAGCAAACACGCGTAAAAAAGCCTGGGAGGAAGAACAATAAATGTATTGCTGGTCGGAGGTGACAGAGAGAAGCAGAGAGGAAGGAACATTACACAATAGTGTACTTTTAATCTACTTGCCACAGCGAATAAAACTACTCACGGCCTATGAATGAAATCAGTACAAAAACCTCCTCAGCCTAACCACGCTTGCACACATGTGGTCGTGTTTACGCCTGTCATAATTTTACAGCTAATGAATTTGCGGTGATTAGTTAAGTTTCAGAAAGACTGGCTCTTGATTAAAGGAGGCGATATGCGAGATGGGCGTTAATGTAAAAAAAAAAAAGGATATTCATCTTCTCTCTTGACGTTCAGTACTTTTGAGCCTTGTTTTGTCTCTCCATGAGAAATCACATCAGTCTCCTTTAATCGGATCGAAAGTGTAAATCATGGGTTACGAATCCCACTAATTGCCCGTTCATTTCGCTTTCATTTTTTTCCGTGTGGCGCGTTAGTTACACCATGAGGGACCACCCACGATTGCGCATGGAGCAAAGCATATCTCTACTTATCTCTAATATCACTGTAATTTTAAGAAGGATATCTCTAAAACAACCCCGTATTCGCTTCTGGCCTGGTGTTTTATGTTGCGACGTTGTCAGCTTTTATTGTCTTTTTTTTCCCACTGGCTATTCATCAAAATCACGGGTTCATACTGTTGCGTCTAGTGAAAGGTCTTTTCACTTATTTAATTATCCGTGCTTCTATCAATATATATTTTTTAATTATATTTATTTATTATCAATGTTTCGTTCATATGGTTACGCATAAAGTTTCTGTATTATTTTTATTTTGTTACATTTTTAATATATAGTGAAAAAAATATTTTAGTTTAAATATTTTATATTTTTAGCTACTTAGTAAGTGAATTAATACTTTTTATGTCTTGGCCAAATTGTTAGATTAAGCAAAAATCACCTCGCACTTTTTCATTTTAGAAATGTCTTTCTCTGGATGCAAATAAGTGGCTACTAGCATCATTCAGTATATGCCTACAACATTATCAATATCTCAGGATAAGTAGTGCAGAAATTATAATAAAAAATTGTATTGTGATTTATTACATTTAATGAAAAAAATTGTTTTTTCATTTATGGATAATTCTTGTAACAAACAAAGAAGTTGCACACAGCACTGTTTTTTGCATTTATTTTTGCGGCGAATAATGCATAAAAGCGCATTAAAAAGATTTCTTCTTATTTTCCTCCTTCGATTAGACTGTCTGCAGACCACAGTTTAGCCTACTTTATAGTTTCATAGTCATGAAATGTGTGAAATATTAAATATTCTAGGCCTATTTGGGCTATAGCTACATCTGGCATTCAGTGCAGTAGGCTAATAATTTCTGAAAGTGTATTTTCTTGCATGATATCTCATCATATTTAAATGGATTTAAAGATTATTTTACGCATTGTTTCAAAATTATTATTATTATTATTAATAAATTGTTGCCGTTGTTGTTGGCTTGTGACGAACAACACTCTACTGTGTCTAATAGCTATTAGTGAGGTCCTTGTTAGCCTACAAGTCCATAGCTTGTAAATCTATTTTAATTCCATAGTTATAATTAGACAATTAGCCTATGTAGCATTGATATAAAAACGAGTCTGAGATATAAGATACAATATTACCTTAGATGAACTGAGGCACCTGCTGCAAAGAACGACACGGTGCAGCGCGCGCTCGTGCGTTCAGCAGCAAGTTTATTAATCCCTGTAAGGCCGTTTTTAAACCAGACACCCGTTTCAAACTTCTTCTTTTGATGCGTATCAACGTGATCTCATATTATTATTATTATTATTATTTTTTTTTTTTGATTGGGTGAAATTGGTGTCAGTCGTCCAAAAATAATGAAACCTGTTGATGTTGCCCAGACTTTAGGCCTAGCAGACTGCATAAGTCAGTATTCGATATTTTATTATTACGAGTAGGCCTACAGTGTGGCTTGGGATTTTTTTTCGCGCTCTGTAATTATCATCTTGCTTGTTAAAACCATTAACGGTGGGTTGCGCATTAAACTGTTGTTGTGTCTTTAAAATTCTCTGTCTCTTTCTCTTCTTCTCTATGTCTCCACCATACTCTTTCATTTAAAGGGGTGAAATAAACAGATGATGGGAGCTCTAGCCCTCATTGTGAAGGAATGCCGTCGGCCGAGTCCCCTGACACCCTGGCATGAAGCAGAGATGTACGGCCACAATAAATTAGGCCCTCCCTCCGCAGCCCAGCATCTCCCCCTCCATGTTTTTCTAGCGCACCGAGGAATCCTCTGCTTAATTAATTTAGAATGTGTAAATAAAGCAGAGATACAGGCCTCCCCTCTTCTCTGGAAACAAAATATTAACTTTGGAAGTGTTCGCCCCATCGACTTCGACTCACTGGGACTCACTGAAGGACACCTGCTGTTGGCCTGCCATCCCACACACAGAGAAACGCGCGGGCATCACCACAATGAGCGATTACTGTAGAATAATCTCAAATCTGTCATCAGATGAGCACAATAGCTTCTTTATATGCCTTAAAAATGACCGCTCGACAAAAGTGATGTATGACCCGTTTAATGACGGTCTCCATGGCAATATGCCCAAATTATCCTCCCGCGCATCTCATCTGTTTGCCACAAAACAGTAACACACACTCCTTCAAGATGTGGCCGGGATATCACCGAATCGGAGCCGGGCTTAGTGATGGTTTAGTGTTAGCATTATGGAAGCCCGGAGACTTAACTTGTGACCCAAAAACTCTACGTTTGATGGAGAGGGACAGCTGTCGTCTGTCCGCGAGCATGCTCCCGTTATCCGGTCAGGATACCAGCACAAGTCCCTCCAAAAAAACAAAAAAAAAAAGGATTAATTTGCATTCGTGTTTGCTTCATTTTATTCACTTGTACTACGCCTTTTGCTTTAACCTCGTGATAGTGGCACACCTCTCAAAATGACTTTCTTTTCAGACATATGCTATAATAAAGGGTTCGCTTTTAGCACGAACTAAACAAACTCCAACACTTTTCCAATTTAGGAAATGACATTTAAATACAGAGAGTGCAACGAGGGTAGTGATTTTTCAATTTAGCGAGTCCCAAGAAACTATCAGCGACAGACTGAGAAAAATCTCAAGTGAAATGTGGGGATGTCGAGTCGCCTCAGATAACGGCATAACATTTCACCTATAGTCTCTCTGCTGCACTCTAAAAGACAGATTTTCCCTCAGTGTGAAATTTTGAGGTCTGTCTAAACAAAATAATGATCTTTTGGTTTTCAGGACTAATCCAAACACGTTTCTCAACGGAGAAGCACGCATACCTTTTTCATCTTGAAATTAAAACTTAATTCCCGTGTCACTTTTAACGGCTCTATTTTCCACAGTAAAAGAAATGAGATACTCGTCTGTCCCAGAGCCAGGTGAAAGAGAAACTTTGTCAGTGTAGGCATTTCATATCTTCGTAAACCGAAGACTGTTTTCGGAAAGAATGGGAAAGTCCCGCGATAAAAATGAAGTTTACTATCCAGAGTGAAATGCGATCAGAGAGAGGTCGCGAGGCCAAACTTTTTAAGACTAATGTTTATTTAGAGAAGTGAGCGCTGTCTATGAGCCTCCCGCGCTCTCCTCGAGCGCAGCACTAATGTCTTTAGCAGAGCTGACCGGACCACCGCGCGAGCAGTCCTCCGCGTGCGCGCCCCCCGCGCGAGCCTCTCCCGGCTACTGACACTGTGGCGGGAACCCCTCGAGGAGACTTTTGTGTCCAAAGGCGAGACGGACAAATCACAATATTTGGGTTCAACACATTTATTATTTTGAAATTTGAACGGTTACGCAAATGGACTTGTTTCAAAACCAATTGACCCGTTGCCTCGACGCTTTTTGATAACAGATAAAAGACTCCGTGTTTTGTACAGCCGTGTATCAGCATTGTTTGTTTGAGGCTCCATCGAACTCTGTGTTTTCTTACAGTTTGTAAAATTGAATTAGATACGGTTAGGAATCTGACCTCGTAGCAGACCCGCACATATTTCCAACTCCCAGGTTCATCGTGTTTTGGGGTGTTTTGTTTGTTCAGCTGGAATGGCCATCAAACAGCCAGTCCATGTCTTCCGCGTCGAACTCCCTCTCCGCTTCTGCCTCGCTCCCTCCTGAGACGGCTGTCCCCTCTCACGCTCTCCCGGCCGCGCCTCACCACCAACAAGGATCCTAGGGAGGGTAATCAGCTCTGGAAGAACACCTTATAACACATACATACATACATACATTCATTTATGAGCTCTCTTTCAGAAAACACACCTATGACACCAGATCACAAGTAGCATCGTTTCTGACAAAAAAAGATCTGAGGATGTGCTTAACATATGGCTTGAACGAATGATTATTTGGGTAGCCTATTTATTAAAATTAATAAAATTAGCATCAAATGTGCATCAGACACTCTTTGAACCAAATCTTAACATTTTAAAGTTTCAAACAGAACTTTGTGTTCACTATGCACTCTTAAAAATAAAGGTTTTTGGCATCTGGTTCATTGAAGAACCTTTAACATTCATGTAACCTTTCCATTGCACAAAAGGTTCTTTATAGTGAAAATTTTAGAACATTTTAGAATATTCTTCACATAAAGAACTGTTTAATGAAGGTTCTTTGGGGCACCAAAATGGTTCTTCTACTGCATCGCTGTAGAAAACCCCCTTTTGGAACCTTTATTTTTAAGAGTGTTGCAGAAAATAAACCTGGACGTATCTGTGAAGTGTAAAAAACAAACAAACCAAAACAATATCCTGTGCCTCTACAAACTTATATTGGCTGTATAGAGTTGCAACAACAACAAAATGTTGCTTACAATTTAAGTGTTATTGCGTTAAAACAATTGGGCAAATGCCACACCACTGAGATAAGGCCATTGAGAGCACAGATACACAATGGCTGGGGAGCAACACATACCAAAGAACATACTCAAGTGAAGAGGCAGCGGGCAGAGAGCGCAGGATGAAGCCTCTCTGCACTTCACTCTCTTAGTACTACCTTTATGGGACCCTGTCACAGCAGAGCCTCCTGCCTTCCAGATATGGGCCAGCATACGGGCACAATAGCTTTGAGTTCACCGGGTGACTCGAAACACTTAATGTTCCACCGCTCTCAAGCACCTTTCCCCAGCCCCATTCTATATAGTATGGTGGTGTGAGGTAATGAGTGTGTGTGTCTGTGTCTGTGTGTGAAGTGCTAAACAATACCAGATAATCCATTGCCAGATAATCCGGATTTGTTGCACCTTAGTGTTTAACAATATGGACAAACGTTGTCCAAACGTGTCCTTTCCAGTGATTCATTGTTTCAAGATGCTGTCGTGCTCCATGCACCACTATGCTAATTCTTAAACGAACTGGATTGCTGTGTGCTTTCTGAACGGATTCACTGTCATTTTGCTCACATTTGTAGATCTGTGTGCGAGAGGAAATGAGAAGGGGAAACTTTTTGCACATTTTGGAATGAAGTCTTTCCCTCGGCTCCTGTTGGTCATCCCTCTTCTATACCCCAGCCAACCAAAGCGAATGCACAAATGAAATGTTCTGGAACAAGTAAAAAGAGTTCTTTGTATAGATGAATAAAACAACAAACATGGTGAAAATTAAATATATATATATATCTAGGCCTGTTTATAGTGTTTTTTTTTATACGATTTTGCATTATTAATTTAAGACATCTGATGTCTTTTTAATGAGCAACAAAAGTGGATAAAAGGAATATTTTTGAGTTTTTTTTTTGTTAAATGTAATTAATAATTTCAAAATAATTTATAGAATATATATATATATATTCATTTTTACAAATCCAGTTTGTATATTATTTACAAATTCCTTTGTTTTCTGACCACAACACAATTTATTAATTAGATATTAATTTTTTTTTTAAATTATAATATAATTTCGTAAATTATATTGTATAATTGATACACAATCATACGTTCTCATTCAATTATTTATTTGATTGTTACTTACCTTTTTTTAGAGAAATATAAAAGCATCATGCATTATGTTATGCATATTATGATATTGTTATAGGCAGTAGGGTGTGATTCAGTGCACAAACATGCTAATATTAGTTTAATAGCACACAATGTGTTATGTGCTGCAGGTGCAAATCTGACAGACAGTGTTGTTGACGCTCTGAGGTTTACCTGTGATTTTGTCTGTTTGTTCACACAGCTGACAGGTATGAGGCCATCATGTGCAACATGGAATCGCACTTACTAAAATACTTTTTCCTGCGTCACCAAACACCACAGGAGCTGCGAAGCGCTGTTATTACTGCATCAACTCACTGCCATTTTCAATTTCACACAACGAATGGAGAAAGGAGGTGGAGACTACTTATCACTCCTAGAGAGAATTTCTAAGGTAGTAACCCTACTTTAGTGGTTTTAGTCCTAAATACTGCTTCTCATACCCTAATCCTTTAAGAGAGGTCTCTCTCTCTCTGTGTGTGTGTGTGTGTGTGTGTGTGTGTGTGCACATGTGTAGTTATATTCCCCTTAGCCCTTTGTTGCCTTTAGAGAACCTTTCCTAGGACTATTTCTCAGTCCTGAAGCACCATGTTATGAAGGAACAAGTCTTTTGTGGTGTATGTGTGGGTTTCTTCATGTGCATATATGTGTATGTGGCCACACAGGGCTAAAGGTTCTGAAGTGGGTTGTGGTTTTCAGCCCCCAAGTTCAAAGCTGAGGAGGGCTGAAAAGCGGGAAAAGATGATGAGACCCCTCTAATGCGCCTTATTTAAAAAATGTTAGGAATAAAGAAATAAAAGCTGGCCAGAAACAATGGCCGTCCTCCCTGAGAGGCAGCAGCAGCGGAGGTGAAGTGCCCTGAGATTGCAGAGCAGAGGCTCAAACAGAGAGGCATCTGGCTGCTTATAATCTGCCCTAATGATTAATGTCCTCTAGTAATTTTACTAAGGATTTCTCCTCTCCTTTTCTGTCATGAATGCATTGTGTGAGACCTCAGAGAAAGTATGCCTCGGTGTGTATGTGCATGTTGCCGGCTGAGAAAGTGACAGAGATGAGGTTAAGTGGGCTGTTTAGATGTAACAGATGCTGAGTGAGTGAGAGAGAAAGGAGAATGAAAGGACATCTCAGGGCTGCGGGAAAAAGCTCAAGTGAAAATAATATAATTGCGCTGGGTCTCTCCATATCCTACAGATGCATATGCGTTTGAACCCAGAGTGTTGGATGTATACGGATATACAGCTCAAAAAGAGTCAAAAACTGATAAATCAATAAAATGTCTCGAATAACGCTACACCATCTGATGCCAACTATCTTCCTTCTCTAATATTTCCCTATTTTTGTTCCGTCTCACGTTCGTTTATTTCTGGGTCATGTTTTGGAGTAGGGCAGGAAGTTTTTCCTGGGTATTTATGTGCCGAGAGGATGTGCCGTGGAGCACGAGGGAGGCCGACAGGGTGGCAGACCCCTGTGTGAGTAGCATGACGGGAGGGAAGAGGAAGTGATCTGTGTGTCCACCACTGTTTGTCTTCCCCTGCGGTTCTGCCCGGCTCTGTCACAGACCATTGTGGCCTTGGTAGATTGATGGGCAGCAGTGGCAGGAAGCTGAGAGCTGGGAAAGAAAAACTCTGAAGCAGGTAAACGAATACGCCTCTCCATGCTCATGACGTTTTCTTTCACGTCTTTTCTTCTTGTCATACATTTCTGATTTCCAGTACAGCTCTCGAGATTCAGGCTTTATTAGTTAATAAGCGGCTTTATATTAGTAAATGAAATGTATATAAACTGTAAAAACTTTCTACTCTAAAAAAAAGGTTCAGTTGCTGCCTTGAAATTTAAACTTTGATTGTATTTAACTGACTAATAAAAAAGTTGAAATTGCTTAAATTATTTCGATGCGTTAAAGTAATGTAAAAACACACGTTGCTATGAATTGTTGATCATGTCATTTTTTGCATTTACAAAATATACACAGATGTAAAAAGGTATGCAAGCGCAAAGAGCAGCATTTTATGCATGTTGAACAATGTTTCAGCAATTCTCTGGATGTGGCCTTGTTCTCCTGGTTGTCATTTTGTTGTAGGACTTGATTTACCTCGCAAGAGTTGCTGTTTTTTTCCCCAAGTTAAGTCTGTTTTGCCTTTATCTTTGTGGTGGTGAAGTGGAGACTGCTATATTTATTCTCATAAATACACTACCGTTCAAAAGTTTGGAGTTGGGAAAATTCCTTAAAATGTTTTTGAAAGAAGTCACTTATGCTCACGAAGGCTACATTTATTTGATCAAAAATACAATAAAAATAACTTCAAATAAGTATTTTCTATTTTAGTATTTTTCAAATGTAATTTATTCCTTTGATGGCAAATTATCATCACTCCAGTCTTCAGTGTCACATGATCCTTCAGAAATGCTGATTTGGTGCTCAAACGCAAACAACATTTCTAGCTATTATCAGTGTTGAAAACAATTGTGTTGCTTAATATTTCTGTAGAGACCATGATACATTTTAATTAATATTTTTGATGAATAGAAAATCTCAAAAGAACCATTTATTTGACATTATAAATGTCTTTACTGTCTCGTTTGATCAATTTAATGCACCCATCCATAGTATAGTAAAGAAAAATAATTTTTCAAGAAAATGATCGGTAGTGTATGTGCACCTTGGTGGTTTTACAGTGAAATGTCATAGTAAATATAAATTCATTTACTGAATGAAAATTAATTGAAACTGTATGCAGACAACATAAGGTTCCATATTCAATAAGAATTGATCAGTTTCTGCTTACTGCCAGCCATGATGCCCAACCTCAAGGTAAAAGCAGCATGCATGACTCTTGACACTTATTTGGTGTTGTTTTCAATCTGGCTGACAAGAGAAGAGAAAACACATTTCAATTTAAAAGGAAATTGTTGGGTTGTCCCGACTGCTCATATTTTTTTTAAACCTTCAGAACTGACCGTAATTTTACCGTTTAACCTGTGCTGGAGTTTCACAGGTCAGGAGCGCTGAACTGGAATCAGCTTTGAGAACCAGGAGCAGCGCAGGATGAAAAGGAATCGGATCCCAGATGAGTCCTTCTGTTCTGAGCTGCGTTATGAACGCCGGTCCATATGGCAGAGAACGGGTATGTGCTCAGACCAAGCCAACTCTCTCACCCTCTGCTGTTCTTCTTCCTGTGCTCTGTCAATCTTATAGTCCTAATTCATTTCAACATGCTTTTCTTGGCATTGACGTGTCAGGCCAATGCCTTTCGCTCTCGTTTTCCACCTTGTTTTAGTGTATCACCCTATTCTAGCTCATAATAATTCTGGTTTGATTTTTGTAGATACCTTCCCTTGCTCCTTTTCTTTCTCAGTCATTCTGTTTGTACTCTCTCTATAAAAAAAGAGCTTGAGACGAGAGAAAGCAAGAGGGAGAAAGGTCACTCTCGGGTGAGTGATATCACCCCTCCCAAGGTCTATACCATATGCTCACATTCAGTACAGGCACTCTTTTGCCATGCATACTTGCAAATTAGTAGATATAGTAGTTTTTTTTTTTTAAGATAACAAAACACATTTCACATTTATGTGAAATAAGTATGTTTGGTTATATTCTGGCATCTACTGTACATGTGTACCTGCATATAGCATATGTGTGAGTGTCAGCTCTTTGTGTTGACACAGCAGTAATTTAAAGAACCAGTCCGGCGAATGAATGAATGAATGAGTGTGTGTGTGTGTGTGTGTGTGTGTGTGTGTACGTGTGAAGGGGATCCTGTTGAGAGTATTTGTGTACACAGATGCAGATCGAGAAGAAAGAGCGTAAGAGAGAGAAAGAGAGAGAAAGAAAAAGAGAGAGAGGAGATTGGCCAATGTGTTAGTGTGGAGAGGGCAATCGAGGGGATCGTCTTCCCCGCTGGCCCTTGCCTGGCCCCAGCCGTGGTTCTCCAGGGGTCCCTCAGTTCCTTAGGAAAAACATTTCAGCCCCTCTCACCTCTGAACCCAGCCCTCGGCCTGTTTATCTTGGCTGTGCTGCCTGACAGCTTTACTGATGTTACATATAGCCACACAGGGATTGAAGGAAAGGGAGATAGAGAGGGAGAGACAAAGAAAGACAGAGAGAGAGAGAGAGAGAGAGAGAGAGAAGAAGGGAGGAAAGTAGGAGGCAGAGTTGGTTTACCCAGATCCTAATCGCCACGTTTTGGAGCCTTTTTTGGAGGTATCTCGTTCAGCACAACTCATTAGTGATGCTGGAGTACAATTGGGGAAAAAAGTGGGAAGAGGAGAGGGGGAGTTGAGAATAAAAGTGGGAGTCGCCCTTAATGCTAAATTGCATAGAATTAATCAGAATGAGCTTTATTGCCAGGCATGTTTACACATACTAGGAATTTGTTGTAGTGACAGAAGCTCCACAGTGCAACAGAATGACAGCGACAAGACAAGACACAGATAAGAAAATAACAATATACAAATTTACAGACAATATGCAAAATAGCAAAGACACAAAATAAATTAGATAAAGCAAAATTATGTACATGCATATTAGGTGTAAATTAGAAATGTAAATAAGTATGTGTTAAATAAGTGAATAAGGAATGTACAATTGTGTGTGTGTGTGTGTGTGTGTGTGTGTGTGTGTGTGTGTGGTTTATTATCAAGTGTTCATGAGATCAAATGATACCATGTTTAGTAATACAATTAAATAGTTAAATAAGCAATACAAAATCTTAATATTTGTATCATTTATAATTTTCTGTCACTGGGGTAAAAGACATTGATCACAGGTTAGAGAAGGAGGTACCTGGTCATTTAGACTGTGTTCGATTTTCATCTGCTGTCCTGGGGCCTGCGCAAGCATGAAATTGAAACTCACCAGTTTATCTATTCTCTAAATGCATTTTAATGATCTTATTGTGAACAATTCAGTCATGCTGTTACTTTATAAAACATTTTTACCATGTAATGTTTAATCAAAATATTATAACTCGAACTTCCTGTGAAACGACAGACTTTTCTCTGATGACATATGCAGGAGTTCTCCAATCACTTAGGCCCAATCCCATTTCTACCCCTTAGCCCTTCCCTTTCCCCTACCCCTTCGTTTTGCGCGTTCATGTTCTAGGGGTAATGGGTGTCTCGATTCTCTTTTGGCTGCAGTGGTAGGGGTAAGGGGAAGGGCCAGATAGCCCTTCAAACGAAGATTTTTCAGGACCACACTTTGAACGAAGGGGCATGATGAGTTTCCCTCCACCGACTACCGTGCTGCATAGAATGTGTGTATGTTGCCACTCGGGATTGACCACTTATGTGTCGCCTGGCTGCCAGTTTCTCTGTAGCTTGCTAAACGCACTATTTGAGTGATTTGAACGCATATTAATAATAGTTTAAAAATATAAATCTGGTCATCCTTCATAAGGCAGTCGATATTTACAATACATATCGTCTGTAAACTCTTGCCTCTACCAAGGCAATGACTGACTTGACGTATAACATATGAACATTATTGCAGCACCACAGTAGATAACGAAAAGAGAACAGTTTGGCCCGATGGAAAAGCGGCTTCACTAGTCTGTATGTATGTTCTGGATCATTCTGTATCATCTTAGGAAACTCTGGCTCATACGAAAACGAGCGGCATTGTATATAGCGCAAAACTGTTGGTAGTGAGTAATTTGTTAAACGTGCTCGCGCCTGATTTCTGTTAGATATAGCCTACGCACTTTATTGCTGTTCATACTGGTTAAATGTCACAGGACACTAATAAAAGAAACGGAGTATGATGACGTGTGATGACGTGTAATGGTATAGTAGTGGTGTCCCATTTCTTAGGGGAATATTTCACCCCTACGCCTTGGCACTCTGTTTCAAGGGGCAAGGGAAACGGGTAGGTGTAGGGGAAGGCGAAGGGGTATAAAATAGAATTGGGATTGGGCCATAGTCTACTTAAACACCGCTTTTTTTTAACAGTCAACTGCTACTACAGGTACACTGCGACTTTAATACTTTTAAACACTGATTGTGTATGTAGCTGGTCTGTGTTCCATTCAGAATTGTCTTGCGAAGGCCTTTTAAGTTCCAATTCAGTTCCTCAATTTTAATTGAGGTAGCAAACCATTCTTAAATAATAATTGAAAATATATATTTTTTGTTAAGATAAACGGTCCCACTTTATATTAGGTGGCCTTAACTACTATGTACTTACATAAACAAATAAGTACAATGTACTTATTGTGTTCATATTGTATTGCAAAACACTTGCTGATATTGACAGGTATGGTGGTGTGGGTAGGTTTAGGGTTAGGGTTAGGTGTAAGGGAAGTGTCAACAGTGTAAATGTACAACCCAATCTCACGCAATTCATACGTATTTTACAAGGTTGCCAATTGTACGAGTGAGGAAAATTTTAGCTAAATCGTACGTATTTGACGAGTTGGTCAATTCGTATGATTTTTGTACGAATTACCTACACTCTAAAAAAAAAAAAAAAGGTTCTATATGGCACCAACAATGGTTCTTGGCTCGTAATCATAGGGGAACCTTTTTGAGTGCTATATAGCATCAATTTTGGTACTTCAGTGGTTCTTCAGCGGTTCTTCGCCGGTTCTTTGACTAAGGTGCTATATAGCACCGCTACCATATACAGAACATGTTAAGATATGGTGCTATATAGCACCAAAAGTGGTTCCTCTATGATTACAATGAAGAACCATTTTTGGTGCCTTATAGAACCTTTTTTTTTAGAGTGTACTCCTAACCCCACCCCTAAAACCTATCCATCACTGCAGTATAGACAAATCGTACAAATTCATACGAGTTAGGTGGTACAAATTCGAATGAATTAGCCACCTCGTACAAATACATATGAATTGGTCATGAGATGTAGCCTAATTACATGGCGGTATTTTTTTAAATACACTCACCTAAAGGATTATTAGGAACACCTGTTCAATTTCTCATTAATGCAATTATCTAATCAACCAATCACATGGCAGTTGCTTCAATGCATTTAGGGGTGTGGTCCTGGTCAAGACAATCTCTTCTTTCCCCATCAGAATGGGAAAGAAAGGTGATTTGCACGAGCTCACCAAAATTGGACAGTTGAAGACTGGAAAAATGTTGCCTGGTCTGATGAGTCTCGATTTCTGTTGAGACATTCAGATGGTAGAGTCAGAACTTGGCGTAAACAGAATGAGAACATGGATCCATCATGCCTTGTTACCACTGTGCAGGCTGGTGGTGGTGGTGTAATGGTGTGGGGGATGTTTTCTTGGCACACTTTAGGCCCCTTAGTGCCAATTGGGCATCGTTTAAATGCCACGGCCTACCTGAGCATTGTTTCTGACCATGTCCATCCCTTTATGACCACCATGTACCCATCCTCTGATGGCTACTTCCAGCAGGATAATGCACCATGTCACAAAGCTCGAATCATTTCAAATTGGTTTCTTGAACATGACAATGAGTTCACTGTACTAAAATGGCCCCCACAGTCACCAGATCTCAACCCACTAGAGCATCTTTGGGATGTGGTGGAACGGGAGCTTCGTGCCCTGGATGTGCATCCCACAAATCTCCATCAACTGCAAGATGCTATCCTATCAATATGGGCCAACATTTCTAAAGAATGCTTTCAGCACCTTGTTGAATCAATGCCACGTAGAATTAAGGCAGTTCTGAAGGCGAAAGGGGGTCAAACACAGTATTAGTATGGTGTTCCTAATAATCCTTTAGGTGAGTGTATAAGTACAATGTAAAAACATGTATGTACACAATAAGTATCAAATTATTAATTTCAATGTTAGAACATAGTAGTTATGGCCTCCTAATATAAATTGGGACCAGATAAACTTTTAATGCTGGTGTAACAAAGCCTTGTTTGAAAGTTTTGGACAGACACTTTTTTGCAGTCATTCTAAGTACTTCAACTTCCTGTGGAGTGTGGCCAAAGCAAATACTTAAATTCTGAATTTTGCTTAACCCAAAATTTGCAGCCTGGATTTGAGAACATTTGTCTCAATCAAATGGAAGGCATTTAGAATCTTTCCATTTTTTGTTCCAAAATACAAAATAGATGTTGTGTGTTTACATAGAGAAAGAGCTTGTTCTTGTGCCAAGAACTGAATAGTTCCTAAACAATCTGCAATATGTCGACCCAGCAAAATACTTTTTTGGTTTGCTTGTGTTTGAAATGGTTATTTTGAGTGGATTTAATGGTAGTTTTGATGTGGTGTGGTATGATAATGTTTATGATGATGTTTGATTATACTCTCGTTTGTTTGGTATGATTATGTTCGGTTTGAAGGTACTTAGATCAGTCTGGTATGGTGGTGTTTAATTTGGCGGTTTATGGTGGTATGATGGTGTAACGTGATGTTGTACGGCTTGGATTTGTCTTGGGGTGTGTTCAGTTCTTAAGGCATTGTTGCTTATGCAGCTGGACAAGCTGTAATAACACAAACACAACTTAGCACAGCACTGCAGGTTGTATTATCCCAGATCATGTTTCCCACAGCACACAACCTGACTTGTTGGTGGGGGGACTACACCACAATTACTACGGTGATTAATCACCTGAGACAGTGCCTTAACAGATGTGTTTGTTTGTAAAAATGTTTGCTTGTCTTATTAGCCCCAGTGGTCACCCATGCAAATCACACCACAGTGTGTCTCCTGTCTAAATGACTGTTGCTCTTGCATGGTTGTGATAATACCATGTGGCATTATTGTTTGGGCTGTTGCTCAGTGAATGTTGAAATCCAGTGGGTTAGCAGATTAGAGCAGCCATAAGGGACTGTAAGGGTATAAAAACATCCAGTGCACAAATATTACAAAATCCAGACCGTATTTGCATCCCCTACGTGTGAACCAGAAACACATGCTGGTATTTCTACCACAGAGCATATTAGCACTGACATAAGCAGTTTTCTCAGTTCAGTCGAACTTTAAGACATTATCCATGCTACTATAAAACTTTCTGTATTATTCTTTATGACATCATCTATTTTTCTCAGTGAATTTTATAGCATACTTTCTGACATCATTCACACGTTTCCATTATTTTCAACAACATTCTATAGCAAAGCTGTGCAACTCTGGCCCTCAATGTTAACTGTCCTTAAGAGTTTAGCTCCAACCCTTATAAAACTATCTATCTATCT
>NC_137116.1:42756813-42839313 GCF_949357685.1 Gobio gobio | reverse complement strand
GAAAATTTAAGAAACGAATTGATGAAAAATACAACTAGAATTGCCTGTGACATACTGTTACAGTGTCTTTTGTAACTGGTAGTGTGAGCTGTTACTCTGTTCAAAAATTGGATGAATCAGTAGTGACGCGTAACCTGGCAAGTATCTTCATTCACCAACTTGCAACACAGACCGTCCTTGCTAAAACACACATATGTGGGAGATGCGGAATGGATCAAAATAACAAAAAAAAATAAAAGAAGACTTTAATAAGCCCATTAATGGCATGTTTGAGTCATGCTCTTAACGAACTATGTTTTATTTCCTCTTTCCATATTGTGAATAATAAATGTGTAAGTTTGCTTGTTACACAATGGAGCCTAACTTATTGTAATAATTATTTGACGTAGCCTACATTTACACTCAGAATTATTCCTTGGCGTCCTCACGTACTAAACTGCATTTTTAAAAATGGTTTGCGTGCTGGAGGTACGCTATTACGTCGCGTGCAGAGTGATGTTAACATTTAAGCTAGCCGGTGAGAGAAAATGGCACTATCAAAAAGTCTAAAGAGGAAAGTCGACAGCGAAAATGGGGCATACAATGAAGAATTGAGAGACAACTAACGTTATGCGTTCATCTTACCTGGTTTTGTGAATGCAAAGCCGGTATCTTATCTGCAACGAATTTGTCGCTGTTTGTAAAGAATATAATATCAGACGGCACCACAAGACGAAAATGGCATCTTTTTTTTTTTGCTGGTTGTCTTGTCAATATTTTTGATAAAAAGGAAGCTGAATTTGAGTTGTTATTGTTCACGTGTTGGTGCTGAGGACCCATGTTATAAGCAAACGTTTCAATGGTTCACTGATCGTTTTTTCATCCCAAACATTTCATGACGGCTATTTTAGAGGCGTGTCTAGCGATCCATTCCACATATTTTTTTGAATGTCTTTCAGAACTTTTCAAATTAAAAGCTCTAAATTCATCCCAAAATAAAACATTGCTGCAAAAAAGTTCTCATACTTTTTTTTGAAGGCAAAATCACTAAAGACAAATTCATTGGGAGTAACTGTGGTAGGGATGCACGATATTATCGGCACGACATCGGAATCGGCCGATAAACGCTTAAAATATAAAAATCGGCAGATATGAAAAAGAATTATGCCGATATGCCTTGCAGATATGATGACTCTTTTTGTAATAACTCACGTGTGCAAGGTGTGCTATAGCGATAAGATCATGTCAGCAGTGTAGTCATTCTTGAAGTGAAAACCAGCAAAAACAAGCAAATACATTGCATGTATGGTGATTTATATTGACAGTTTCTAAATGCTGCCTTCAATTTGTGAATCAACGCAGGATTGCCAGGTTTTCACAACTAGCCCAAAGCAAGCACAATCGCGTCTCCCCACTCTAGAGTGCGCAGCAGCCACCACAGCAGCAGAAGCCTCCTCCAGGTCCTAATGCCCGCCATGTAGAATGTTATATATAGCTATTTAGTGGGGGCGCTGTTGTTGTAGTAATAAAATGAAAAGTGTAATACACAAATAACTTGAAGTTACTTCTTTTTCTGAATAAATAAAGCAGTAATGATGTCAAAGCACAAGCATGACACTTGTAAATTAAATAAATTGATATACAGTTTATTTATCTGTAATACAATTTAATGAAATGGATGATGAAAAATAATCAAAGTAGC
This sequence comes from Gobio gobio, assembly GCF_949357685.1. Classification (NCBI taxonomy): domain Eukaryota; kingdom Metazoa; phylum Chordata; class Actinopteri; order Cypriniformes; family Gobionidae; genus Gobio; species Gobio gobio. Next base: position 42,837,632 of record NC_137116.1, on the reverse strand, counting down.
ACTAAAATAATAGTTTCTTTTTAATTATTTGAAGCCAAATACAGCATCAACTGATGTCATGCCACCTCATGTGCACAAACATTAAATCCAAAAATAAAATATTTAAGTTACAACTGCATCTGACTTTATTATTGTTATTTTTAGATAAAGTATACTCTTATTATAAAAATAACTTTATTAACATTTATTTATCTTTAACAAGTATCCTTTTAGTAAGGAGACCTCAGAAATCTGATGAAAAATGGTGGTTTTCAAACATAGGGAAAAAATAAACATATATCGGTATCGATATCGGCATCGGCTATAATGAGTTGAAAAATATCGACATATCGGATATCGGCAAAAATCCAATATCGTGCATCCCTAAACTGTGGTTGTTGTAATCTCTCAGGTTCGCGGTGCTCTAACCCGGGTCTGTGCGCATGGGAGTCGAACGCTCTAACAATGAGGCTAAAGGCTGCAACCTCTAACGTCGGTTACTAGAGCATCTCTTGACATCAGGGGAGGGAGATTTACCTGCACATCTCTCACTAGCTGGCCTCCGTTACACTGTTGCCGACACCTGGTGCCGACATCAGGCATTTCAAAGCAAATACATATTAACCCTCAGGTGCTCTTCATTTAGGGGTTGCATTGGTTGTCTTCCCGGTCATAAGTGACAGGACACCTAAAAATGTAACTTCCTCCACCCCAGTAAAACCAATGCAATTTATTTTTCTTCAATAATATTTTTTCTTTTTAATTTTGTATTTTGACAGGATTTGATGGTATTTTTTATATTTATGCAATAATTATACTTATATATAATTATTATGATCTATTTTTGCCATTGAAAATTATACAAAAAAAATTTTGTATTCATTTTTTTTTATTATTATTGCAATATTTCAAGTTAAAATAGAGACTAGGCCTTCAAAATATTTTTTTTTTGAAGGCAGATTAGCATCCTCTTTTGGAATGATTTATTATATTAGAGTTCGTGTCACCAACAGAACATATCACATATTCACACAACTCACGTGCATGCTTGGTACATGCGCACAGAGGGGGAAGGTTGTTTTTAAAGAGCCCGACACTTTTAGAGTACAGTATATTATAATACACAAATCGCACTGTACTCCTGTACAGATCATTTATCACAATGATCTACACCTAGTAATCTCACATAGCCAGATCTGATGGCAGAAGGACTTGACTCCTTAGCAGCTTTCATTGGCTAAGGACCTACCAAGAGGACATCTGACCGGCATGTAAAGCAACCAATCACAGTTTGTTTTGTTTAGCATCATGTTTAGGGTGTGAAAAAATGAAAAATTGATGTCTCTACGATAACAGAGTGTGTGTAATTTATTCAAGATCATCATGCAACAATGATGCTGTGAACTTCACATACTTTTGAAAATCCAGCGTTTAGTTGACCCTGCCAAGTGCTCATTGTCACAGTTGTAAACATGAGGGCTTTCTTCTTCCATAAGGAGGTTTGGCATCCCAACGGCTTTGTTTACAGATAGGCTGTTAAAGAATATAAGAAACACGTCTTCAGGAAATCCAGGAGAATTCAACAAATCAGATAATGACTTCAAATTTTGTGTGCCATATGCAACAGACGTTTAGCCAGTGTTCTGTGGACTTGACATCTGAGGCTGAGTCTAATCGCCTAGTAATAAATGTATTATTTAAACAACTTTTCCAGTTTTGCCACAGTGGGTCTCTGAAGGTCAACCTGTTTTTCAGCATGAAACGGGGGTCATGTAAAATTCAAAGCAAAGCAAACTTTTCAAAAATGTCTCCTTCCATCACTTTACCTGTCTTCTGCTCGTTCTGCTTCTTGTTACTCTGAACTTCAAATGAACTGCAGTGAGATGAATAAACATTTGTTTGCTCTCTAGTGGAAATAATGATTTGCATTGTATGGTTGAGGCAATTCCCTCAGCTCACCAGCGGGGCTGAAAACGTCAGAGCTCTGGATACATATTTCCTATTTAAAAGGCAGGGTCTCCTCTCTCTTTTACTCATCCTTTCAGACTGCTTTCCCCTCCTCTCAGTGCAATAGATACAGATAAGAGAATTGCCTCAATGATACATCATAATGTCTTTTAAATCCATTTTTCTGCAATGCATACCATCATGAGAGACAAAATAGCTTTAGAATATTCTCGACACACAGTAGACTGTTCATTAAGTTTTGAAAAATAGTTTCTTGGTTTCTCTTAAATGCACATGAGTTATGATTCATTCTGCCTTTAGTTCTGATATAAATAACTGTATCATTTTCAACAGTCGATTCAAGTGTCTGGAATGCAGCAGAGTCACAGATAGGTATGCGCAGATATTAAAATTCAGGCCAATCATAGTAATTATACAGATCACAATTATGTGCTTGTTATGGCCAAGAATGAATAAATAACCAATGATAACATGCTATAGCATTTTGCATAACTAATTTAAAAACGAAACTATAATTATTATAAATGTGAATTTATGCATTACAACTATTATAATATACAGGCTAAAAATACAATTCATACAATATTCAGATATTCATTTTGAGATCTAAAGATTACATTCAACGGCATTCAATTATTCACGGGGTTGGGGACCTTTTTTGACCAAAGATCCTTTTTTTTTTTCATTTTTGGTTATTGCATTTTTCCAGAAGAGCCACAGTTAAAAAAATAATTTTATATTATTATTATTTTGAAACTTCCAATAATAGTAACTTGATTAGGTCCATAGATAAATAAAAACAAACAAATAATCAGAAAAAGTCACAATATGTGAGTGAGTGAGTGAGTGAGTGAGTGAGTGAGTGAGTGAGTGAGTGAGTGAGTGAGTGAGTGAGTGAGTGAGTGAGTGAGTGAGTGAGTGAGTGAGTGAGTGAGTGAGTGAGTGAGTGAGTGAGTGAGTGAGTGAGTGAGTGAGTGAGTGAGTGAGTGAGTGAGTGAGTGAGTGAGTGAGTGAGTGTGTGTGTGTGTGTGTGTGTGTGTGTGTGGGCATGTTTTTGTGAAATATCAGGATACATATGTGTATAATGACATGGGTATGACATAGGTATTACAAAAAGAGGGTGAAATATGAGGACGCTACCCATGTCCTCACTTTTCAAAATGCTTATAAATCACACAGAACAAGGTTTTTTTCACAGAAAGTAAACTGCGCAGTCTCCTGTGATGGGTAGGTTTAGGGGCAGGGGCAGTGTAAGGGGATAGAAAATACGGTTTGTACGGTATAAAAACCTTTACGCCTATGGACATACATTTCACAATTTCACAAAAACCCCTGTGTGTGTGTGTGTGTGTGTGTGTGTGTGTGTGTGTGTGTGTGTGTGTGTGTGTGTGTGTGTGTGTGTGTGTGTGTGTGTGTGTGTGTGTGTGTGTGTGTGTGTGTGTGTGTGTGTGTGTGTAAGTCACAAATACCATGGCAAAGATTGGCCATAATGAAACTGTTCAACTTGGTTGGTCATTTCCCTGCCACCTGGAATAGAGGACTCATAACGCCCGTTTTCAAGAGTGGAGACAAATCAGACCCGAACAATTACAGAGGCATCTGTGTGAACAGTAACCTGGGGAAGATGTTCTGAAGGATCATCAACACAAGACTCGTTCACTTCCTTACAGAGCACAATGTCCTGAACAAAAGTCAGATTGGATTCTTACCAAATTACAGAACATCAGACCACATCTTCACCCTGCATACCCTGATCGACAAACACATCAACCAAAACAAAACCAACATTTGTGCTTGCATATGTTTACACTATAAAATACAAAACTTTTTTTCAATTATCTTATAGCCAAGCCATTTTTAATAGCCTCGTTATACTTAATAAATAGATTTGCTTCTTCTTAGTGTTCCCTGCACCAGAGCGCACAACTGCACAAGCTTATATGGCAGAAGCCATGTCTGAGCTTGCATTTTGGGTTAAACTGCGTTCGTTTGACATTGTGGAAAATAGAATAATAGAATCAAAATGTTATATCCTTTTTATACGTTAGGGATGTGACGGTGAAAACATGTTCCCTCTCCGTTTCCCTCATTGCTGTGCTTGTGCACTGAGTGGCTGAACGCATGCAGCCCTGCGCAGTTTACTTTCGGTTTGCCAATTCAGGGGCGGGTTGCTTGAATTGTGGGTTCATTCGCTATTATTCTTAATGAAAAACATAGCAACAAAACAGTACAATGACAAACTCCCTTAAATAGGCGCTTTTACATCGCTTTGAAACCAAATATTCCGTGATCATCTTGTAATTTAGTTCCTCGCTCTCGTGAAGAATATGATCTGACTGCTGCTGATCTGTGGAGACGCCCGTTAGTTTGGCTCAAGTGGCATGTTCAGTTTTTAAATTGAAGTTAGTCTTAGAGCCCTGCATAGGCCTCAAATCTAGGCCCCAACCCGGCCGTGTCCGACAGCTTAACAAAACTATCGGCCTGAGTCCCGAACTTATTTTTCTTTTTTATCCTCCCTATTAGGTCTACACATCATTGCAGCCATTAAAATAGTTCAGTTTTGTTTTTAATGTCAAAGTAGTTATATTTCGTTTCGTTTCTTTATTAAGTTAATTTAAAAAAAAATGTTTAAAGCATTTTTTTGTTTGTTAAATTAAAGTTTTTGTTTTTTAAAGTAATGACCAAGCGGCCGACAGTGAGTTAACAACACGTGTTTGATCCATTTATCCTCTTAAATCAACACTTGACTTTTCTTGCTTAAAATAAAATCCATAGATATAAAACACTTCAAGCATCACAATGTTGGTTTAAACGTTTAGCCTATATATCACTTTTTTGAACCACTTTTAGTGCCATATAGAACCTTTTTTTTTTTTGAGTGTTTAAAAATAAATAAATAAAAAACAGGCAGGTTGTCTTAACTTACACCTCTCTGCAAAATATAAAAATCCGATCTTCAATTCTTGCGCTAGCCTGTGCACATTTAACGGAGTTCACGTCAATGCAATATCAGAACGAGTGACCTAAGCACTGTAAGAGCATTTAGTCTCATTGGTTTTAATGAAGATGATTGTGTTTTTGAGCATCTAAGACGTTCAGCAGTTTGCGTGTTGGCTTGCTTTACTCATTTGAGGCGATACTCTAAACACTGTGTGAGCCGTCTTGACAGTCGTGGTGTCATGGTCTCATGTTGTTTCCACCAGCGCTGCACACCTCATTGTGTCTTTTAATTAATGAATGTCTAAAATATAAAATGAAGGGAAAAGCCCACGTTTGAGGCATGACGTGAAAATTGGCCCGAAGCCCGGCCCCAGGGGCAGAAATGCAGGGCTCTAGTTAGTCTGTTCTATAACCGAACAGAATTATTTTTACTAGCTAGCCTACTATAATATATCAAAACTGGGACGTAACAGATCTGTGTGTTCTGTATCACTAGTTCATTGCCGGTTCGCGGAGCATATAAGCCTGTCCGCGTGAGGCGCGCCGCTTCTCCAGATTCCAGCCTTTATTAGAGAGAAGGATATGTTCAGCTCCTTCCCTCCGAAGCTTCGAATATTCTATGTTGATTACTACCAAAGCTTCGAAGCTTAAAAAATGGTATTCGGACCAGCCCTATATGGCAGTGAAGTTTGGGGTCCTCTCACACAGAACAACAAATGCAGGGCAGAATTAGGCCATTACCCTCTACTAATCCACATTGAGAACGCATCATCATATTTTGGAAACATCTAAACCCCAAAACTGAGAAGAGTCCCCTGATTCAGCTGATCCTGAAGCTTCAAAAACAAACTAACTTGACTAACAACAGCCAGCCTCAGGACACTGACAGCCTCATCCACACAATTCGGCCCAACCAAATTATTAAAGCACAAAAAGAAAAATACCTATCTTTTTGGACTGAAACAACACAAAAACAAAGCAAATTATAATTTTATTTGGCCCTAAACAGAGATTACACGAGAGCAGAATACCTGAGCATAGTCAGAGACCACAAACTGAGGAAAAACATGACGAGGTACAGACTGAGTGACCACAGCCTGGATATAGAGAAGGGCAGATACAGACAGAGCTGGCTGCCCAGAGAGAGCAGGTTATGCCTGCACTGTAGCCAAGGAGAAATATAAAACAAAGTGAGTGAGTGATTGAGTGTGTAAGTGAGTGAGTGAGTGTGTGTGTGTGTGTGTGTGTGTGTGTGTGTGTGTGTGTGTGTGTGTGTGTGTGTGTGTGTGTGTGTGTGTGTGTGTGTGTGTGTGTGTGTGTGTGTGTGTGTGTGTGTGTGTGTGTGTGTGTGTGTGTGTGTGTGTGTGTGTGTGTGTGTGTGTGTGTGTGTGAGTGAGTGAGTGAGTGAGTGAGTGAGTGAGTGAGTGAGTGAGTGAGTGAGTGTGAGTGAGTGTGAGTGAGTGAGTGAGTGAGTGAGTGAGTGAGTGAGTGAGTGAGTGAGTGAGTGAGTGAGTGAGTGCGTGCGAGCGTGCGAGCGAGCGAGCGTGCGTGCGTGCGTGAGTGAGTGAGTGAGTGAGTGAGTGAGTGTGAGTGAGTGAGTGAGTGAGTGAGTGAGTGAGTGAGTGAGTGAGTGAGTGAGTGAGTGAGTGAGTGAGTGAGTGCGTGCGAGCGTGCGAGCGAGCGTGCGTGCGTGCGTGCGTGCGTGAGTGAGTGAGTGAGTGAGTGAGTGCAAGCGTGCGTGCGTGCGTGCGTGCGTGAGTGAGTGAGTGAGTGAGTGAGTGACTGAGTGAGTGAGTGCGTGCGAGCGAGCGAGCGAGTGAGCGCGTGCGAGCGAGTGAGCGCGTGCGAGTGAGTGAGTGAGTGAGTGAGTGAGTGAGTGAGTGTGAGTGAGTGAGTGAGTGAGTGAGTGAGTGAGTGAGTGAGTGAGTGAGTGAGTGAGTGAGTGAGTGAGTGAGTGCGTGCGAGCGTGCGAGCGAGCGTGCGTGCGTGCGTGCGTGCGTGAGTGAGTGAGTGAGTGAGTGAGTGAGTGAGTGCAAGCGTGCGTGCGTGCGTGCGTGCGTGCGTGAGTGAGTGAGTGAGTGAGTGAGTGAGTGACTGAGTGAGTGAGTGCGTGCGAGCGAGCGAGCGAGTGAGCGCGTGCGAGCGAGTGAGCGCGTGCGAGTGAGTGAGTGAGTGAGTGAACAACTCACACAGTGTTTACACTAACACAGACATCTTGGCATTTTAACACATTTCTGCGTGTATTTGACCATTTAGGGGCACCAAAGACCAAGGCTACTGTGCTTGTCCGTGTTCCGCTCCGAGCGCACGCCCAGCAAGATTAATTAACAGGATTGTCAGTAGTGGATTCAGTTCTCTTGCACTTATTGTGCTTTTAAATTTTCTTTTAAACATCAATCACATCCCACGCCTTACTTTCTCATTGTCATTCATTCATGTTTGTTATTAATAACTTCAAAAAATATCGTCAACTGAAAGCTGAGTGGGTTATCATAAATACGACACATTTATAGGACATAAAGTGGCAAAAGTGAAAGTACCCGGTGAAATGTTTCAAAATGTCTCTTGGCACAGCAGGGCACCAGTTTCAATAAAATTATATGTTTCAGTCCAATTACTTTTTTTATATACTTTTATATTTTCACTGCTGTTCTGAAATTTATGTTCGCCATTATCACAAACAAGCTACATAGCTGTTTGAATCTGAGAGCAGGAGCTTTAGGTTACCACAGAAACGGAAGTGGTTTGCCGTTGATTGCTGTTGTGACTCTCGCAAAAAGCACTGAACACGCACTTTGACCAGTACAATTTGAAATATATTATTATTATTGTTTATATATAAACGTTTCATTAACTTTGGTAGGCTGTAACACAAAGGAATTGTAACTGGCTGTTTTTCCGCAGAAAGCTGATCTCTGTTGATGTGTCTAATTTTTTAATTGATCATTTGTTGGTAAAGGGTGAGAGCCCTGCTGAGATCAGGTGGATTTTTGTCAAAGAGCCAGATGTGGCTTGTGGGACAGTTCCACAACAGCTGCCCTAGACAATTAGATCATGCACAAATACACAATATCCAAAAAAATAGGAAAGAAATCTCATGTGGTCATATTCAAAACAGTGAGTCACAGGCCTGAATTTTTAAACGCGTCCAATTTTCTGAACCTCTGACTCTCATTAGCAGTTAATAATCTGTAAACTGTGAATCCATTCGATTGTGAGGTGAGAACATTAACTAAAAGACAGGACAGGCTGGCATTTCAAAAACACAAGTACTCATGACACAATCAAGACTCCTAATTCTTTGCCAACACCATAAACCCTTAAAACCCTAAATTAATGGGCTTTGGAAATTCAGGAGGAGATGCTGAGATTATCAATATACAGATCTCCCCTCTCCCGCTCTTCACAAGCCAATCAGCAGACAGAGAATACGGCCTCATCCACTCTGCCAGAAATAGTTTGCACTCACTCAGACGCCTCCAAAAACGCAGTCAACAAATCATTAGTCAGGATAAGTTGTGAAATCTCCCTGTAAAATTCACAAGGGCACCAAGTCCTAGTAAAGTAGCATTATAATGTGATCGAGTGCAGGCTGGGAGCAGGTTTGAGATTGTCATGCATAGCGAGAGGGATTATTGCGAGGCGGTTATGTTGTTATGGGCTCATTAACTAAAAAGGGACCTTCTAAAGTACAGAGTTCAAGACTCTGTGAAAATGTTGCATTACAACTGTGTAAGTTGCCTAGCATATAAGTGAGTAAAAGAGAGAGTATAAAATGTATAAGCAAGCAGCAAATGCAGATAACAAACAGACTCTAGGGACTCCTTGTAACTAACTTTGTGAAAGTAAATCAGAGCGCAGTAAATCTTGCTGTCTGTTGCTGCAGTCCAGCAGATGAAAACCAAGAAAGACAGTCTCTTAATGGCTGTACAACACGGAATATCACTGCTGACAGGGGAGGGTTTGCTAATATAATGATGTTGCTGGTGTGTAATGTTATAGGGCTGTTGCCAATCAAATTAAATAATTTACACAGAAAAATGTTATGAGATTGATTTAAAAAATGTTGAACATACAAATAAGAAATGTTGGAAAGAAAACATTAATCTATTTATTCATATATATATATATATATATATATATATATATATATATATATATATATATATATATATATATATATATATATATATATATATATATATATATATATATATATATATATATGAATGAATGAATGAATGAATGAATGAATGAGTGGGTTGAGTCAAAGATTAAATTACCTATTCATAAAAAACAGCCTTATTCTTGGATGAATCAGCCATTTGAACGAATCATTTGAATGAATGACTCAATGACTCACTCATTAAGAGGGTCGCCTCCTGCCACCTACTGGTGGTTTAGATTAATGTTTTCTTTCCAACATTACTTATTTGTATATTCATAAAAAGTTAAAACAATCTCATAACATTTTTCAGTGTAAATTATTTAATTTGATTGGCAACAGCCCTATAGTGTGTTATTCTAATTAATTTATAGATTACATTTAAGAATATAAAATGAAAGCTGAAGCATAGCCTATATTTAATAAGATTATGGAAAAATGCCCTTCGAGCCCTGATAGATATATATATATATTGCATTAAGAAATAGATTGACGCACTTGTCTGTGTGAAGACTGTGCAAGAGCCAAAAGAGAACATTCCGCCAGTGATAACATTGGCAACAAACACTCATGATTTCAAAAACAACACATTCCAGTGCCAGATCACCTCTTATTTAACACAAATGAACGTCAACTGGATATGTTTCATTTGCATTAGGTATAACCGTGCAGCGAGATGTTTAAAAAAAAAGTCGACCTTAGCAAAAAGTGGTGGGGAGGTGTCCCAACCATCCCACCTGCAAATTACACATGTCGAGAAGACACTGTTTTCTGTGCTGCAAAATGATCTTGTTCTTACTACTTTGAGTAATGATGGATGGAGCAAGATTTGTTTTACAAACTTTAATGTTACATCAGTAACTCATGTTAGTGCTCAGGTAATGTATACATTGCTATTGAAAAAGTTAATAATACAGTTCCCACATGTGCACTTCAATAAGTTAGAAATATATACATCGGTTTGTTGATGGACAAACACTTGTTAATGTTGATGGTGAGGAATTACAGTTGCAACATCTCAATGTATGACACTAAGTAGTGTATCACTGAGAAATGTCGTGCTCAAGTCGTCCTTGCGATGGAGGTACGGGTTGAATAGCTATTTCTTGCAATGTTTCAACTTGTGCTCGAATCGATATGGTAAAAATGACGCCTTTGTTACGGTCTTTACATTGGGTACAATCACTGAGGAGGCTTCCGGAGCTAAAGTTTAGCTATGGTAATAGGCATTTTGTTTCCGACAAGCGCTGTAAGTGGCAGGCCAATCATATCAGACTGGGCCATCTGACCAATCCAAGCAGAGTAGGCTCTCGGAAAGTAGGGATTTAGAAGCCTCGTTCATAAAGGAGGGCGACAGTGAAGGACGAGAGAGGACCAGGCCTGGACTATGATTTGTATTTTGTTTACATTTTATTTATGTATGTGCGCGGCAGTCGTCAGTGAGGGGCTGCCGCTTTTACTTTCATTTTGTGTTCATTTATTTTATTAAAAGTATGTTGAGCATTCGCCGGTTCCCGCCTCCTTCTTCCCTGAACATACATACCTTATTACAGTCATGTTGTAAATAAGACAACATCTGTATTGCAAGTCCCTCTATGTTGCAGTTGTTGTTACCGTTTTTGGCTTATGCCTACCAACCAGGGCCTGAAATTAACACCCAATCACACGCCAAATGCGGGTGAATTTTGCAATTGGCGGGTAACACTGTCAATGAGAATTGAGTGATTCATTGGGCAGTTCGAGAGGATGCGACTACGTTCATGCGATCGGAAAGAAGACGAGGCCCTTCTCTGACTACGTTTGGATGTGCGAGTATTAAACTGTTGGTGAGATGGGACGAGATAATAATGCAACGCTGACGTAGACTACAGTACAATGACAGTTGCACAGATGTGTGTGCGTCGTGTGCGTGTGCATGTTGGGAGTTGAGAAGCGGTGAGAAAATGTCCGGTGCGCGGTAACTTTACCAGTAATAATATTAATTTGGTTCTGTTTAACCGTTCATGGACGTGACAAAATCATCCATCAACAACACAGCTGTGTGTGATGTGTTCACATACGAGCTGCGGTAGGGCTATATCTGAGTCAGTATGACTGTCTGTGACACGGGACATCAATGAATAAAAAGATTTTTAAAAATTTATATTATAAAAGTTATTATTACTTATATTGATTTCGTTAATGATTTGACAGCACTTAAATGTGTATTCTTACAAGTTAAAGAACAATGTTTGTGGGACAAGTGGATTTTTGAAGGGGCAAGTGAAAGAGAATTTTACTAGACAGATTAAAGCATTAAGATTCTGCATTAATTTAGCGTAAGTGGCAATCGATAGTGGATAATAATAGCCTAATGTATAATAAACTGACGGTAACAATGTTGCGCTGTTGACGCTTGCGCAGCCCCTCGAGGAGAAATCAATGTTACTGAATGATTCAGCGTTTTGAATGAATCGTTTGTATCAAAGATTCAATGACCTATCCATAAACGACTGCCTCATTCTTGAATCAATCATCCGTTTGAACTAATCGACTCAATGACTCACTCATTAAAACGGTCACCTGCTGCCACCTATTGGTGGTTTAGTTTCATGTTTAAACATTCTTTCCAACTTTTCTTATTTGTATATTCAAAACTATTTAAAACAATCTCATAAAATATTTTAATGCAGTTGTACATTTTTTTGTAAAAAAAAATTAAGTAATTGTTCTGTGTAAATTATTTAAGTTGATTGCTAACAGCCCTAATTGTGTATTATTATTAATTTAATTTATAGATCAAATTTTAAAATATAAACTGAAAGCTGAAGCATAGCCTATATTTAATAAGATTATGGAAAAAAAATGCCCTTTATAAAAGGTAAAAATATCAAAGATATGCAGATTTAAATATGTCAAAGCAGATTGAACACTGTTGAGAATATTTCTTCAGAATAAATTATATTTACAAACACGCACACAAAAACAGGCTTAATGTCGAGGAGAAAAAAAAGTAGCTGGTAAAAAGTCACTGTGGCGCCCTGCTACCAACGCAACGTCATTGCCATAGAAACCAATGCAGATATTCCGGAAAACCAAAGAGCTGCATGGACACACAATACACAGTGTGGACAGTCAAAACATTAGGGCTAAATCTACATTAATCCGGATCGTTTTGAAACGAAAACTCCATTTTCAAATCTCTCTCCGTCCACACGTTTTCCAAAAGTTTCTCATCCACACTGAAACGTCAATGAACGCCATATTCAACTTACAGCGCATGCGTAAAACCTCATTTACATGTGAGATGGTGGTCCAGTGGGTTAAACCATGGAACTGATACGCAGAAGGTTGCTGGTTCGATCCCAGGTCACCACCAGTGTGTCCTTGAGCAAGGCACTTTACTCCATGTTGCTCCAGGGGGATTGTCCATGTAATAAGGGCACTGAAGGGCATAAAAGCGTCTGCCAAATGCATAAATGTAAATGTACCTCATAAAAGCTCACTGAGATGATACAGACATCATAAAGTTATCACACAATTCTTCTGGCAGGATCATTTTATTTAGCAAAACATCTCACCATTCACTGATGGCGTCCAGGTCGCACTCTGTCAGCCATTATTATGTTTGGTCTAAAACGCAACTCGTGCTTTGCCACAGGACAGCAAATGCGAGTACATTTTATGTCATCCTTGCAGGACTGTGATATGAAGTGTGCAAAGTAACTATAAAAAAGTATATTTTGCAAAGTATATTTTAGCAACTATGTGAAAGTGAATAGCACATAACTGGCACAATAGCGGTATAAACATACATATCTATTTGTACAATATGCATCACATGACTTAACATGCGTTTTCAAATACCTCCGTCTTCACAGTCCACACTACGTCGTGAAGACGCCGTTTTCAAGTTTATCCGCTTAGGGGAGCGTTTTCAAAACATACGTTTTCGTTGACTTAAAACGTAGTCTCAGTGTGGACGGAAGGCCAAAACGGAGAGAAAAAGATTTGTTTTCAAATGAAAACGTATTAGTGTGGAAATGGCCTAGATCAGATTCCAATCGGATTTGCATAAAAATCTGATTTGGACTGACAGTCTGAACAAGGCTAGAGAGACTAATTTTTTATTTTATTTAAATAATAATAATAATAATAATAATATTATATATATATTTTTTTTTATGCATTTCTGATCAAACAACAGATATCAGGGTTCCAAGACTAACATTAATAGGGACCACTTTAGCTGTCAGTGTGACTAAATTATGTCAACTACAAAATTGCTCCACAGTGATGATGTGCTGCAGTATTCTGTTGTGTAAATGGTAAACACTCCAAAAGTGGGATGAAACAGCTCTACCCAACTGAACCACGCAGTGCAGACCAATTATCTGCTGGCCCAACGGACAGCACTGTGCAAACCAGTTTCGACTATAGAAACCAGGCCAATTTGTACAAAGCTGCACAAACCAGTGGGCAAGCACAGCATGAGTCGTGCGACCCATTTAAATTAGAGACAACATTTCTGTTATAAACCCATAGGGAACCACAAATGGCAGAATGCTTAAGCAAGTCAAAACCAAAAAGCCATGACATTCTAAACAGCAATGAAGAGGAAAGCAAGTACTGTACTTCAATAAATACAAGCCTTATGAAAGAAAAGATATCTGTTAGTCACAAATCTGTAAATATTACACAACAGCTTAGGTCAATTAATTGGCTGGTTCTCCAGGTATCAGAGCTCATGGACAAACATTTGTCTGGTAAAACAAAATTAAAGCTAAACAGATGCTGTTATATATTGACTAAAGTTGTGTACTGACAACATTTGTGAACAATGCTACATTTAACGAAACCCCTGTGCGAGTTGTTAGAGGCGCTGGTATCTCAAACCATACTCTAGCACTAATGATTTAGGTTGAATATTGCTGCATGGTGTTCACTGTTGCAAATGTATTTTGCTGCAAATCATATGTGGTACAGTGAAAGCAATAGAATTCAATCATTTGACTGTAACCGCTCCACGGCAAATGAAAGAAAACCTTGCTTGTTAGTGGTAGCTATCGATGGACACTCAGCACTACAGCAGATTGGGAGATTTTGTGAAGTTGGAAGTTTTTATTCACTTTATGACTTTCAAATCAGTGTTCATTTCAGGGCAGTAACTTGAAAATAGTGATGCTCTTCTAAAAGATCTTATGTAGCACTACCACTCAAAATTTGGGCTCAATAAGAATTGAACTAATTAAAGGGTTAGTTCACCCAAAAATGAAAATTCGCTAACACTTTACAATAAGGTTCATTAGTTAACATGAACTAATAATAAACTGCACTTATAAAGCATTGATTTATCTTTGTTAATGTTAATTTCAACATTTATTAATACTTAATTAAAATCTTGTTAACATTAGTAAATGCACTGTGAACTAACATGAACAAACCATGAACAGCTGTATTTTTATTAACTAATGTTAACAAAGATTAACTAATGCTGAACAGAGGTGTTGTTCATGGTTAGTTCATGTTACCCAATGCATTAACTTATGTTAACTAATACAACCTTATTGTAAAGTGTTATCAAAAATTCTGTCATTAATTACCCTCATGTCGTTCCAAACCCATAAGACATTTGTGACCCTGGACCACAAAGCCAGTCATAAGGGTCAAATTTGCACATGAAAGCTGAATAAATAAGCTTTCCATTGATGTATGGTTTGTTAGGATAGGACATTATTTGGCCAAGATACAACTATTTGAACATCTGGAATCTGAGGGCGCAAAACAAATCTAAATATTGAGAAAATCCCCTTTAAAGTTGTCCAAATGAAGTCCTTAGCAATTCATATTACCAATAATAATACATTTTTTATATATTTACGGTAGGAAATTTACATAATATCTTCATGGAACATGATCTTTACATCGATCATTTTGACCTATATGTATTGTTGGCTATTGCCACAAATATACACGCGCGACTTATGACTGGTTTTGTGGTCCACCATGGGTCACAATCAGCTTTGCCATCACAGAAATACATTATTAATATAAGTTCATACGTTTTTAATCAGTTAATACATTTTGATAATATTTTACAATATCACTGTTTTTACTGTGTTTTTATAAAAAAAAAATAGAGTAAAAGGATATTACCCCATTAAGTATAAATTCAATAGACTAATAAGTAACTTGCTACTTTTTTTGACTGTGGTATCTATTTACAGTAAATTACATGTAGCTTGCCAGGCTAGAGTTAGTAGCTTTCCAACACTACAATTTATGTGTTGACTGGATTTCTGCTAATAACAATGTGAATCATCCTTCAAATGGCACCAGCGGAGCATTATTTGGCCATGTTTGGTCATAACAAATCAGCCTTCTTTGTGCTCTGTGGTGTTGGACATTTACACAAAGAAGAAGAAGTCTTAGAAGCCAGCCATCAATACACAATGCCTCAATGGACCACAAGTGTCCCAAACACACAGAAGGCGTAGCAAATCAATACAAACAACTCAATTAAGTTGAGCAGATGTGCAAAAGGGGTCTGAGGAACAGAGAGCAGTTGATTCCGTTTTAAGGGACATCTGTACCCCACAGGTAAACTTCACTGACCTCACCGATCAATACTGTAGTCCTGGGGGGATAAACTGGGTTAACCTCCCCTGATCACCCACCACTTCCCTTGCTCAGACGTGTGGGAATGTACACAGTACGGTGCATATAGAGCCAGCAGAGAGACAACCTAATCATTTTACAGTGGATTAATATGATCAATGCGTTCCAGAATTGATTTATTAAAATTCTGTAGCTCTGAGAAATGAGTCAATTATAATGAGTGGAGAGCGGTTCCTTCTGAGGCATTAAAGGAAATCAGGGCTTATTAGGGTGATGCACAGGGGTCTTTAAGATGTAAAGAGGAGCTGAGAATACATAAGAACACAGATGCTGAAACTAACCATTTTTAAGAATCCGCTTATAAAATATACAAACCATCCGAACAAACCGAATCAATAAAATTAAACTGACTGAACTCGTCGTCGCCCACTCTAAAAATGCAGCAGCGTACTGAAAATACAATAAATCAGTATGCTGCAAACATATGAAAGTTTTGGATGTTTTTTTTTTTGTATGGTGAGCATGAGAGTATGCGTGTGCATGTCTGCATGTAGAGTGATTTGATGGAGCAGAGTCTGTTAGGTCTGTGAGCTGCTTTGTTTGACTGCTGCAGGACTCTATTTACTTTGGCTGTGTTGTTTCTGCGGCTCTGCCCCTCAGGCATGATGCCCAGGCCATGGTTTGTTTATTTTGGTGGGAATTGGAGAAGCTCTGCTCACAGCACCCAAATTAAAAGCCCCTGGCCCCGACATCCCGGGGAGGACGACGATCAGATTCTTCCCGTTGTGTCGAACACACAGACAAGTCACGCAAACTCAATAACAAACAAGTTTAATGAGTATTTTAATGAGCACTGACACGATCAGTAAATGCAAATACCAAAGTTAGAATCATCAACCTTGAGACATTTAACTTTTAAGTTCAGGATCACAAGCCCAGTTTACACCTAGAATTAGCAGTGTGCTTGAGTGAGCCAGTCAGATGTGGTCGATGAGAAAGATGAAAAAATGAAATGTATTATATGGCAGAGATGTGCAAACCAGTGCCAAAGTTGACCTGTGATTAGGGTTGGGTACCGAACTCTGTACATTTAAGGGCACCGACCGAATTTCATCGGTACTACCGAGTACCGATTCAAATTAAATCAATCGGTACCAAATTTCGGTACCTTAGAACAAGCAAAAAGACTATTTAAATATGAATACTGCATGTCTCTCTGCATCTCTGACCTCTCTCTCTCTCACACACGCACACACTAATCGCAAGACGGTCGCTTGTTTCCATCTCTGCCATCTCATATGAGGGCATGAACACACAAACGTCATCTCCAGAGCCACTGAGAGTCACTTTTATGAGCATTTTACTGTTTTATTTGAGAAAAACTACCATCATATCATAAACACACAGAAACTCAAAAAGGTCTTCACGGCAACCAGTCAAAATAAAAGTTTGGTTTAACTGGACAAATACATCACTGTTGTACAGTAGAATCTAAATACGTCTCAATGTAATAATAATACTAACACTAATGTAATAATAATAAATTATCAAAACTTTATTTTTTAAGTAATAAATTAAGAAAAAAAATTATGTTTTAATTTTAAACGTATAAAGCTCAGTTGTGCAGCACTTTGTTTGACAAAAAAAAAGTTTAATTAAATTAAAAGATAAATCAAATGAATGTCTTATGTCTTCATTTGATTACCGGAAAATACACAACACATAATTTGTGGGACATCTTTTCATAGAAATTAATTTAAAAAGAAAAAAATAATAATATGGTTGTGTTTACAGTATGAATTAATTTAAGTACCTAGTAGCCTACTATTTACTAGTAAACATTACAGTATACAAACGTCACAGACAATGGCAGACAGAGACCAGGGAAGCTCTGGCATAATGTCAATAACACTTCTATAAATGACTTACAGTTTCTTTACAGTTATTGCTATAAACATCCCTAAAGTACCGAAAAAAGCTACCCTACCTGTGATGACCTTTGATTTGGCTCACTATAAGCCATATCATAAGATTTGGAAAAGTAAGGAAAAAACATACCATTGATGCATATCTTTTAAAGAGCACCTATTATGGTATTTAAAATGTTCCAAATATTGTTTTAGAAGTCCCCAACAACAGTTTTGCATGCATGCAATGACAAAAAAGACTTTAGTTTTCTTCTAATATGCATTTATTTTTACCTGTTTTGACAGCGATTCTCAAATGATTCCTTTAGTGATTCACTTTTCAAAACCCCGCCTTTACGTGACGCTAATCTGTGGTGATTGGTCCGATGACCCAGTCAGTTGTGATTGGTAGAGTCTGTGCAGATAGTTTTCGGAAACGGAACGCCCATCAAAGTCTTATAGTGACAGTAATTTGTTAATATGTGTCAGGAGTTATGAATATGAAAACCGCGTCGGTACCGATTGATTGTAATATGAGCCTCAGCTGATCTCATTCATAAAAAAACTCCTCTATTCTCCTCACGAAGACTCGCGACAAATCAACATCCCTCAGGGCTTTTAGTTCAAAAGTGTGCAGATGAGGAGAAATATTGATAGATTCTCATATGTCTGTGTCAAATTTCTAAACAGAGGAGTATTTTTTATTCAATACTTCCTCAAAATGCGCAGATGTAGCCTAATCATGAGCGATTGAGTCTCTTATGTGTTGTTTTCAATTCATACTGGCAGCCGGAGGGCGCTCTGTGCACATGTAGTCCATATATGGTACAGACAGACGAAGAAGATACCATGTGCCATAATAGAAGTCCATAATAAAAGCTTCCTGAGATCGCGAAACATGCAAACAGAGACATTTGAAGACTAATAAACACTCAATCGCGACGATGTATGGTTTGTCTTCAAGCCACTTAGTCTTCAAATGCTCATCCTTGGGCAGATGAAAAAAGTTTGCTTTTGAGTCGCACTTCAGAACACAGTCTCGTCGCCATTATGTTTTCTAGTTTTCACTGGTGTCTTGGAGCGCAATAAGTGGGCGTATCGTATTCAAATAACTTGACAAGTTGACGTCATCTAGTCAGAGAAAAAGCTTCGGTCTTCTAACGATTCTTAAAAATGACTCAGAGTCGACTCTTACTTTTGAAAGAAAATACCTATATATACGGTGCACTGTCATATTTCAAACTTTGCAGGATGTTTTTGTTCACTAATGCCTGGCTCACACTACAGGAGTTTTAGGCCGATTTATGGCCGATTTTCCCCTCCCGAGATTCGGAGAAAAAATCATGTCCCCGACCTCGATCGGTTCCGATGTTCGGCGCAGATTATCTGGTAATGTGAGAAGTTCACAGATAAAATCTTGCCCCTCCCGATCTGCTCTCACACAAATCGGGCTGGCCCCGATCATATCAAACATGTTTGATATTTATCGGGATGAGCAAGATTGTAATAACGTCAGTACTGTCACAATAGCCAATAGGAAACAAGTCTACGACTATGTATGTGCGCGAGCGCTGTGTGTGTCTACGTGCGCGCGCGCTGTGTGTGAGAGAGAAAGCTGCAAACCATTGTTTCTTATAAGTAGACACATTTAATAATACATAGCCTACTATACTAGCACCAATTGTATTTTCATATTACAGCACAAATCTACACTGTAAAAGGTGACACTGTCACTTTTGAACTAGGCAGGCAATATTATAACGGTAAACATTCTAGCACACTATAGCCCTATTCGCACGGGTTTAGTAGGCTATTATCTGGGGACCTCTGGTGATTTGTAATAATTGCAGAGAATGTCTGTGATCTTAATCCCGTCCGAATCGGCCATGTCTGTAATATGTAAAGTAAATATTCCCCTGCAAATTACCTACCATATTTCGCCAAACACCGAGGTCCTGTGATAATATTAGTCCCGTGCGAATCGGCATCTCTGTGATTTGGTCGGGTTTAGGCGGATCGTATATCATTTTTGCAAGGTTTTTTGCATTTTTATCTTTAACGAAGAATGGCGATAGGCTGCATAAAATGCACACCGTTATGAATTCTGTGCTGCCGCGCGGATTATACTTTCACTTTAGAATGAGCATCAATTTGGGAGTAAATTGCTTGAATGGTGTGTTTAATATTCTTAATGAAAAACACAAAAACAGAAAAGGACAATGACAAACTCGCTTAAATGGGCGCTTTTACATTTAGGTTTGAAACTGAATCTTCCGCCGTATAGCCTATATTATATTGCTCAGTTCAGTTTTTAATTGTAGCGTCTGTTCTCTAACTTAACTAAATTATTATTTTTATTACTATAAAACAATCAAAATGATATCGATACGACTGTTTATAATTTCATACAGCTATATCTATAACGAAAAAAACATTGTCTTGACATCATTTCCGGGAGATAAGTCAGTAAATTCGAGTAAAATCACAGGCTTTGCTTATCCCGTGCGAATGCGCCACGAAAAATTCAGATGTGGGGAGTAATTTCTAAATCACACGAGGTCCCCAGATAATACTAATCCTGTGCGAATACTAGGGCTTATGATAGTAATATAAGGTCAATTTGACCTCCATTTCTCGCTGAAGAACTGACAGTCCATGTTGATCCCGTCTCCCCAACCATTTTCTCATCCACACTCGTTTATTCTTTACGCTTTTGTTTTTTTTTCACAACAAACGATCATTATTGATAGAGCAAGTTTTCGGTTTACAGTATCCATTTTCCCCTATTCCGATCTGCTGCGTAGATCACGTGACACGCTTCCTCTGGCACGATAATCTTAATAACATTTTGTAGTGTGTGATGCTTCACGAATTTCAAATCTTGTAGTGTGAGCATGTTTAAGATTTGAGGGAAGAAAATCTGCAAAGATTCTCCTGAAGTATGTGCTGCAACCAGATTTTACAATCGGATAGGATTTTAAAACTCCTGTAGTGTGAGCCAGGCATTAGATCTATGTTACACACTACATGAAAGGTAAATTTCAAAATTCCATGATAGGTGCTCTTTAACATTTTATGTATTATTTTGGCATTGAAATGTAGGGAATAAGTGATTTCTGACGTTGTAAACAGTGCAGTGATTCTGGGTTCTATGTCAGAATCGGCTCCTGTGTCAGCACCCCACACAATTATCCCATAGACATGATAATTTTTAGACCAAGCTAATTTAAATAATCATTACTTGCACCAGGAGCCCCTAAAGCAACAGGTAGCCAGCATTTTCTAAGCAATAATCTGTGGGGCATTATTTATCTAAAAATAGCCCCAGTCTGTGTTTCCACCAAAAAATCATGATGAAGCCCTACTTTAATGATTTAGAAAATTTGCTGACACCCTGCACTCGCCACAGGATTGAGGAAAGGCTGCACTGTACATGCTTGTATTCACGCACACACACCAGCTCCTTCCCCTGTGAAGAGAAGGGCATACGTCTCTGTCAGCTTGATAAATACACAAAATCTCTCAAAACATTGGCATAAGTGCTGCTGGAGTTGCAATGCAACGATTTCCATCGTTTCAGGAAAACCACAAGCATTATTAAACCAGTCTCTCTAAAAGACTACTGGGGGAGAATAGCAAGGATGTAATGTCCACAGTTGTGTGTGGATAGATCTGCTGTTTGCACTCGCTCACAGAGGCGAGACCTTCCTGGCTCAGAGCACTCCTTGAGCAGAGAAGCAATTAGACCTGATAAAGTTGTATCCTTGTAGCATTTCAAAGGGAAACATCACGGTAGGGGCCGCTAACAATCCAGCTGTCCCTTGTTTGTGTTCAAGAGCTTGAAACTACATTGACTCGTTCCTCACCTTCAAACAAACTATATACACAGACAGTTAACAAAAAAGAGGTCTTACAGACCAGCTGCCCTCAAGGATGAAAGCACGGAACAAGTTTCAGCATTGTCAAAAGACTAACCCGAAAAAAAGAACATTGAAAAGTTAATAGCCTTGGCAAATACAAAAATGGCCACTTACAGTACATTCTTCTAACTATGCTAAAACGTTTGTTTAAGTGAGGACATTAAGCTCAATCAATCTCTCTTTTCTTATGACACTTGTACAACTTAATGCCAATCCAGATCTGGCACCTCCTAAATAAGAAATGTAAGCTCTGATATGTACATAGCCATTATATTTGCTGATAATGATATTTGGCATTTTTTTTAAATATCGGAATCGGCCGATGCGTTTTTCTGTTTGGCCGATGTGTCGGAAGTGGGATGTTTATTTTGATGCTGCTGTGAACGCCAGTACCTGAGCACACAGCACTCCCATTCTCCGTCTTCATTGTAGTTTACGGTTTTCTCTAAGGCCCTGTCCACACGAACACGGGTTCTACGTGGTTTGGCTAATCGTCCACACGCAAACGTAGTATCTGGTTACTGAAACCGGACATTTTTGAAAACTCCGGCCAGGGTGAAGATTTTTAGAAACCTTGGTTACAGCGTTGTCGTGTAGATGGTGAAACCGGAGATTTCGGCTTGTTAAGTCGAAGTGTGCGCCGTTCTCTCCTTTGTTTACATAAGTGGAGTCTATGCAATGGCGGACGTATCTTTTAATAACACTGCTAACAGTGCTTATCACATGTATACAGATACATGCGCAGTTATCTCATTGTATTGGAGAACAGAGACGCCAGAATTCAATAATACAACATAGTAAGGCAAGTGTGTGAAGCTTCAGTCCACTTGGGCCCTGCCCCTGTGTTCTGTTACCTGTCACCGAGTCCAAAGTAAACTTGCTGAAGGGTTTCACTGAGCCCATGGCATCCCTCAGTGCATCGGTGCCGTGGATGGGACCCTTGTGGGAAATCAGGCAGCCAATCATAGCGCGGTTTTGCGTTTTCATGTGGACAGAGATTTATTTTAAAACCATGCTTGTGTGGACGCAATTGTTTTTTAAAACAGACGAGGAAAAACTCTGGTTATAAAAATACCTGTGTACGTGTTGTCTAGGCCTAATAAAGTTATTAGACAGAACTGTTAAACAAAGAAAGTAAACAGTACGATAAGTATTAGAGCGTTTGCTTTTATATTATTACTAATAAAAATGCAAACACTATAATACTTTGTCATTTACCATCAGCATTCAACAATTAAGCATTTGTGACATTTAAACAAATATTTGAATATCTAATAAAAATTTCATTTCACAAAATTAAGAAGTTGCCATCTACAGTACAAGTCTGTTTATTTAACAGATGTATTTTTTTTCTATAATTTTGATCTTATTTATGGATTTTTCTGATTTTTTCGATTAACTCAAATTTAATGTTTTGCCAAGATTGTATTATTTTTAAATAGAGAAATTCCGGGTTTTGAATAAAGACATTAGCAAACGTTACATTTAGACAATACAGCAATGATAACAGTTTCACATGATGGCGCGTCTGATTAACCGCTCTCATGTAACGTACTCTGTGAACGTAGAACAGAATTTTCTGTTTTTACAAAGTATTGCTATTACTTTTTGGCTAAGAAAGCATTTTTCTCATTTTATATTATTTCTGATTATATAGGATATGTTTAAGATACGTTTGTACAATATTTGTACAAGAATGTTACCTGACTCAAATTATAGCTACGTTTTTTAGTTGACTACTTAAACATCGAAATCGTGAATTGGTCAATTGTTCTGGAAAAAAAGATGTCATTTTTTGGCCATATAGCCCAGCCCTAATCTATTATTTATTTAATTATTTATTTATATCTTATTATCTATAATTATTAAATAATAAGTAAAATAAATATCAATATAAATATATTGAACATTTATATGGGCCATCGACCACCCTGCCCTTTAAGATCTATATCGGTCGACAACTATTAGAAATGCTACATAAACACAGTAAAATTTGATTTCTCCCACCATAAATCAAAAAAACTGTCAGTGTGATCTCTAAAGCTGTTGATTTTTTTGAGCAATGTATTTTTATCACGTCACATGCTTTAAGTGTTGATTGGGTGTTAAACATACTTGTTTCGCACTTACGCTCTATCACCGCTGAATCCCACCAAACTTGCAGAATTTGTCACCAGTCCTTGTTCTGGTACCTCATGATTTACGAACTAAGCTTGATTTACACATCATATTCAGACAAGCAAGATACACAGTCAAAACACACAAATCATTTTCATCTTAGTCTGTCATCATAGTACAGAGAGGACTGGAAATATTAAAGCATAACACATGCATCAACTGCTAGTGGTTCTCAGTGATCCTTTTTATCCCCAAGGCCCCCTAATGTCCACAATATTCAGCCCCATGACTTTTCCAGTTGTTTGGGACCATTGGAATAAGGGTTTTTGAGAAGATTTTATATACAGGGAGTGCAGAATTATTAGGCACGTTGATTTTCTGATCATATTTTTTTTCCAGGCACATTTGACCAATTCCAAACCACAGTAATCCTAATAACTACTATTGATTTAGTATTTAATAATGTATAAGTGATATATAATTGTTCAGGAAGGCTGGAAATGAAAATCACCTTATATTCAGGTGTGCAGAATTATTAGGCATGTTTTCTTTTACAGATAAATTGAGCCAAAAAAGAGATTTAACTCAGACTGAAAAGTCAAAAAGTATTAAATGCCCATGAGAAGGATGCAATACTAATGCAATACTAGACATTGCAGTTAAGGCATGACCATTGGACAGTGAAATGCTCGTTGGGTCAGCAGGGTCAGACAAAAACAGGTGGTGAAGAAAAGACACCTGTTAACTGCAAAAGAATTAAGAATTAAGGTGAAGAATTAAGGGTGAAACCATCAGGAACCCTTTAGTCTCCAGCGCCACCATTTTCCAAAGCTGCAACCTACCTGGAGTCTCCAGAAGTGCAAGGTGTCAGGATCTCAGAGACTTCAGTTAGGTAAAGAATCCTAAAAAATGACCCTCACTAGATAAGAATCACAAGCTGAAGTGTTGTAAAATACATGAAGAAGGTTTTTTTATAGGCTTTATAGGTTTTATAGGTTGAGAGTGACTCTTGAAGGACCAGCACCACATCCTCTAGTACCACTGTTTGAAGAATTCATCTTCCAGAATCTGGCAGTACGTTTTGGGAGTTTTTTAGTCCATCTCTGCAAAACGGACTTCAGGATGGACTAAAATGAACTCCCAAAACGTACTGCCAGATTCTGGAAGATGAATTCTTCAAACAGTGGTACTAGAGGATGTGGTGCTGGTCCTTCAAGAGTCACTCTCAACCTATCTGTCCCTAAAGCCTATAAAAAAACCGTCTTCATGTATTTTACAACACTTCAGCTTGTGATTCTTATCTAGTGGGGGTCATTTTTTAGGATTCTTTACCTAACTGAAGTCTCTGAGATCCTGACACCTTGCACTTCTGGAGACTCCAGGTAGGTTGCAGCTCTGGAAAATGGTGGCACTGGAGACTAAAGGGTTCCTGATGGTTTCACCCTTAATTCTTCACCTTAATTTTTAATTCTTTTGCAGTTAACAGGTGTCTTTTCTTCACCACCTGTTTTTGTCAGATCCTGCTGACCCAACGAGCATTTCACTGTCCAATGGTCATGCCTTAACTGCAATGTCTAGTATTGCATTAGTATTGCATCCTTCTCATGGGCATTTAATACTTTTTGACTTTTCAGTCTGAGTTAAATCTCTTTTTTGGCTCAATTTATCTGTAAAAGAAAACATGCCTAATAATTCTGCACACCTGAATATAAGGTGATTTTCATTTCCAGCCTTCCTGAACAATTATATATCACTTATACATTATTAAATACTAAATCAATAGTAGTTATTAGGATTACTGTGGTTTGGAATTGGTCAAATGTTCCTGGAAAAAAAATATAATCAGAAAATCAACGTGCCTAATAATTCTGCACTCCCTGTAAAAAATTTTTTTTTTACTCAATTTCTACCCCATAAATTATTTTAGAGCTTAGAATAAATAGAAAAATATACACTATACACTACATAAATTAAATGTCAAACACCTGAATCCGATCCAGATGTAGTCATTGACAAAAAAGTGATTCTCAGCTTTTTGCTCAAAATGTGTTTTTTTTAATCAAACAACCCATATTCAAGCGTTGATAAATAAAAAAAAAGAATGCATGAAGCTAGAATCAAACAGGTTTAAAAAGCAGAGGGTCTGTTGTTTGTTTTGATATATTGCATGTTCAGATAAACATACAACAAAATGAGAACCTCAGTGCTAGGCCATACTAGTGTCACAGATGCATCAGCGTCAGACCTCTACACTCCGCCCATCCGCTCCGCTTCACCCGAGTTCTGATTCATCGCACCTGTGTTCATCACCTGTCCCTAATTCCCCATCACTGCACTTCCTGTTATAAGCACCTTCAGTTCCTACAGTCATTGTCAGGTCTCGTCGATACTACATCGCCATACTGACTCACTCACTCGATCCTTACCTTCAGAAGACTTACCTGTGTTCCTTCATCCGACGATCCTTCCTCAACCAGCCTGCCTTCTTCAGATCACCAGCCTTGAACTTTCACCATCCCGACTTCATCCTGCATCAGATAAGAGACTCATTCAGAACACTTCATCAGTTACCGCTCCAGTTTATCTCATCACTTCTTCCTGTCTGCCGTGACCATTATATGTTTGTGTTAAATAAATATCCTTTCAACTTACCTGTTTGTGTCATTCAGCAACCCTGACAGAAGACCTGACCAAACATGCACGAACCATCTGGTCACGGCGACGGAGAAGCTTCCACGCCGATCTTCACCACTGGATCCTCACCTGTCACTTCATCACCCGCCATCAATTCTTCTTCGTCTGCCTCTGTCAGTCCCATGGCCCGGCCAGCGCCCTTCTCGGGCGAGGAGGGGGAGTGCAGCGGATTTCTCCTGCAGTGCGAGCTGTTCATGGAGATGAACGCATCACAATTCGCCTCCGAGAGATCTAAGGTAGCTTTCTTCATTTCCCTTCTCACTGGAAGAGCATTGCTTTGGGCACAATCGCTTTGGGAAGCGAAAGGAGCTGTGACTGAGACCCTGAACAACTTTATTAGTCACTTCCGGGTTGTATTTTCTCCAGTCGCTAATGCTTTATCAGTTCATGATCAATTATTTCATCTACGACAAGGCAAGTCATCTGTTTCTTCATATGCCCTTCAGTTTCGAACCCTAGCAGCCTCTAGTGGATGGAATGAGCCGGCTTTAATCACCGCCTACCGGCAAGGGTTAGATCATGAGATCCGGTTACAACTCACCATTCATGATGATGCCATTGGTTTGGAAAGTCTCATTCAGCGTTCCATCAGAGTGGATCAACGCCGCACTGCCTGTCTGCTCGCTCAACCTGCACTGCCTCCTCCTCGTCCTTCCACCACAGTCAACCCTCTAACACCAGAACCCATGGACCTCAGTTCTGCACATTTATCAGCAGTTGAACGCCAGAGACGTATCTCTAACAACCTGTGTCTATACTGTGGATCCGCTGGCCACCTGCTAGTCTCTTGTCCAGTTCGTCCCCCACGACCGGCGGTGAGTACAGTACATCTTCCATCACCCATTTCTCAACTGAAATACACTACTGTTCAGATCTCACATCGTCAGCACTCTCTTCCAGCACAAGCGCTAATCGACTCTGGGTCCGCTGGTAACTTTATCTCCCGTTCCACTCTTCAAAAGCTACAAGTCCACCATGAATCCATCCCGCAGTCTCTTCAAGTGCATTCCATCCTCGGCAGACCGCTCGGTCGTGGGAGGATATGTCACCGCAGCCCCTCTGTAACAATGAAAGTTGGTTGTCTTCATCAAGAGGAATTGTCTTTTCTGGTGTTGGAGGGTTCTACGGCAGATATCATCCTGGGACGCCCGTGGTTGGAACTTCATTCTCCAGATATCAACTGGTCTACGGGAGAGGTTCGTCAATGGGGAAGTAACTGCTTTTCACGCTGTTTATCTCAGGTTAAAAGGGTGTCTCACCATCACTCATTACCCGTCCAAAAGATTTCCATGTGTACTACCTCCATTGAAAGCCCAGCTATTAACGACCATCATGAGATTCCTCACAGTTACCGGGCGTTCCAGGATGTCTTCGATAAGCAGCTGGCCACGAAACTTCCACCACATCGGCCATGGGACTGTGCGATTGACCTACTGCCTGGGGCGGTCCTACCGCGTGGTAAAATCTACCCACTGTCCATCCCAGAACAGAAGGCCATGGAGGAGTACATCGAGGAGGCACTTCACCAAGGATACATCCGACCTTCTACTTCCCCTGCTGCTTCAAGCTTCTTTTTCGTCGGTAAGAAGGACGGAGGCTTGCGCCCCTGTATAGATTACCGGACCCTCAATAATTCCACCGTCAAGTATAGGTATCCTCTTCCTCTGGTCCCAGCCGCCTTGGAACAGCTTCGTGGTGCAAAGGTATTCACTAAACTTGATCTCCGTAGTGCTTATAATTTAATTAGAATTAGAAAGGGAGATGAGTGGAAGACCGGATTCATCACTCCTGCAGGCCACTATGAGTACCGCGTCATGCCCTTCGGGCTGTCCAATGCTCCAGCGGTCTTCCAGGGGTTTATGAATGAGATATTTAAAGATTATCTGAACCAGTTCGTTATAATCTACATCGATGATGTCCTTATATATTCTACCAGCCTGTCTGAGCACCGCCTTCATGTCAAGTCAGTTCTCCAACGTCTTCGGGATCATCAGCTGTATCTAAAACTTGAGAAATGTGAGTTCCATCAAGAAACCCTCCACTTCCTAGGGTATGTGATCACTCCTCAGGGAGTCACCATGGACCAGAGGAAGGTGGATGCCGTTGCCAACTGGCCATTACCCATCACCATCAAAGAGCTGCAACGATTCCTGGGCTTCGCAAACTTCTACCGTAGATTCATTCAAGGTTACAGTCAAATCCGTGCTCCTATCACCTCACTCCTGAAAAAAGGGGCCAAGTCTCTGTCCTGGACCTCTGAAGCCACCCAAGCGTTTGATGTGTTGAAGCAATCATTCAGTTCCGCTCCTACCCTTGTGCATCCCAATCCAGATCTTCCTTTCACCGTCGAAGTGGATGCGTCCAACACTGGGGTAGGAGCGATCCTCTCTCAACAGCAGGGGAAGCCTCCTCGACTCCATCCATGTGCCTTCTTCTCCAAGAAGATGTCCCCGGCGGAGCAGAATTATGATATCGGCAACCGGGAACTGCTGGCTATCAAGCTAGCTCTGGAGGAATGGAGACACTGGCTGGAGGGAGCGAAACATCCCTTTATAGTCATCACAGACCACCGAAATCTGGAATACCTTCGAGAGGCCAAAAGACTCAACACTCGTCAAGCTCGCTGGTCCCTTTTCTTTACAAGATTCAACTTCAAGGTAACATACCGTCCAGGGGACAAAAATGTCAAGGCTGATTCACTATCTCGTATACATCAACCCGATACCTTCACTCCAGAACCAGAACCTGTCCTCCCTCCAGCCTTGATTGTTAGTCCCATCCAGTGGGGTATAGATGACCATATAGCCGACGCCACCCGAACCGAACCTGCTCCGCCGGGAGGGCCAGTGGGACGGACTTATGTTCCCACGCGTCTACGTCCGTCCCTCATGGACTCGGTCCATACTTCGCTGGGCTCTGGACACCCAGGCAGTCAACAGACCCTCTCGCTCCTTCAACGTCGGTACTGGTGGCCCAGTATGAGCCAGGATGTGTCCCAGTACGTTAAGGGCTGCTCAGTCTGTGCCATGGCCAAGGTCCCTCGTCGGCTCCCAGAAGGTAAATTAGTACCCTTGCCTATTCCAACCAGGCCGTGGTCCCATCTGGGGATAGACTTTGTTACCGATCTCCCTTCTTCTCAATCTCAAACATGTATACTGGTGGTTGTTGACCGTTTCTCGAAGGCCTGTAAACTCATCCCTATGCCAGGTCTACCCACTGCCTTCGAAACGGCAGAAGCATTATTTAACCAAGTCTTTCGTCACTTTGGGTTACCAGAAGATATCGTCTCCGATCGCGGACCTCAGTTTATATCCAGGGTATGGAGAGCCTTCTTCAACCTTCTGGGAGTCACAGTCAGCTTGACGTCAGGATACCATCCCCAGTCCAATGGCCAGACTGAGCGGAAGATACAAGAGGTCGGACGGTATCTTCGATCCTACTGCCATGACCATCAAGACTGCTGGAGCAGGTATCTACCCTGGGCCGAGTATGCACAGAATTCCCTTCAACAGTCTACTACTGGTCTCACGCCGTTTCAGTGCATACTCGGCTTCCAGCCGCCCCTGTTTCCCTGGTCAGGTGAGCCTTCAGATGTTCCAGCAGTCCATCATTGGTTCCAGGAGAGCGAGAGGGTCTGGGACTCAGCTCATGTTCATCTCCAAAGGGCTGTTCGGCGACGCTAGAAGATCTGCGACTCCGAGGTATCAACCAGGGCAAAAGGTCTGGCTCTCCACCCGGGACATCCGTCTCCGTCAGCCCTGTCGTAAGCTGAGTCCCCGATATATAGGTCCATTCGCAATACAGAGGCAGATCAACGACGTCACCTACCGGTTATCACTCCCTGCACACTACCGCATCTCACCTTCATTTCATGTCTCCCTGCTCAAACCCTATACTGATCCTTTGTTTCCTCACTCCTCAGAGCCTGGCGCTGATGAGGTACCTCCTCCTCCCGTGGACCCCGCTGACGAGAACATCTACCAGGTCCAGGGCATTCTCGATTCTCGACGACGGGGCAATCAACTGGAGTACCTCGTGGACTGGGAGGGTTTTGGACCTGAGGAGAGATGCTGGGTTCATCGTGATGACATACTAGACCCTATGCTCCTACAGGACTTTCACTCATCTCATCCCAATCGTCCGGCGCCGAGAGGTCGAGGTCGGCCCCGTCGTCGGGTCTTTCGGCCCTCAGGAGCTGGCCGTGGAGGAGGGGGTACTGTCACAGATGCATCAGCGTCAGACCTCTACACTCCGCCCATCCGCTCCGCTTCACCCGAGTTCTGATTCATCGCACCTGTGTTCATCACCTGTCCCTAATTCCCCATCACTGCACTTCCTGTTATAAGCACCTTCAGTTCCTACAGTCATTGTCAGGTCTCGTCGATACTACATCGCCATACTGACTCACTCACTCGATCCTTACCTTCAGAAGACTTACCTGTGTTCCTTCATCCGACGATCCTTCCTCAACCAGCCTGCCTTCTTCAGATCACCAGCCTTGAACTTTCACCATCCCGACTTCATCCTGCATCAGATAAGAGACTCATTCAGAACACTTCATCAGTTACCGCTCCAGTTTATCTCATCACTTCTTCCTGTCTGCCGTGACCATTATATGTTTGTGTTAAATAAATATCCTTTCAACTTACCTGTTTGTGTCATTCAGCAACCCTGACAACTAGAGCCCTGCATTTCTGCCCAACTTTTTTACGCCCCTAGGGCCAGGCTTCGGGCCAATTTTCACATCATACCTCAAACGCGGGCCGGGCTTCGGGCCTTTTTTTAGTCTTCTCCTTCGTTTTATATATTAGATATTAATTAATTAAAAGAAACAATGAGATGTGCTGCGCTGGTGGAAACAACATGAGACTATGATGCCGCGACTGTCAAGACTGGCTCGCACAGTGTTTAGAGTACGGTGCTATGCAACACGCATCGCAGCAAATGAGTAAAGCAAACCAACATGCAAACTGCCGCAAGTGAAACTGAAAATAGTCTTAGATGCTCAGAAACACAATCATCTTCATTAAAACAAATGAGACTAAATGCTCTTACCAGTGCTTAAGTCGCTCGTTCTCATATTGCGGTCTTTGATCTTGAATGAGCTGATGAATCAAATGCAGCTAATTTCTGTTGCTTTCGTTGAAGTAAACTCCGTTAAATGTGCATATAGCGCGGGAATTGAAGATTGAGTGTAGCCCTGCCTCAGCTTGTCAAAAATGCCTTTTTACTGTGGTGGTGGTGATCGTAGGCTAAATGTTTAAACTAACATTGTGATGCTTTAAGTGTTATATATCTGTATATTTTATTATAAGCAAGACAAGTCAAGTGTTGATTTGAAAGGCTAAATTGATCAAACATGCGGTTAACTCACTGTCAGCCGCTGGCCGCTTGGTCGTCACTTTAAAAAACAAAAACTTTAATTTAACAAAAAAAAATGCTTCAAACAATTATCTAAATTAACTTAATAAAGAACCTAAACGAAATATAACTACTTTGACATTAAAAACAAAACCGAACTATTATAACCCTCTGGGGTTCTTCGGGTCAAAAATGACCCGAAGCCTTTTATCATTTTTTTTTTTTAAATCGTAGCTTCATCGGAATTGTCCGAAACTTGGTGACTTTATTGGTACTTGGTATATGAACACCCAAAAAATTGGGGACAGGATTTGAAAAGTCTAAGTGGTCGTAAAAAAAATTGTCACACTCAGTACATTCGGGTCAAAAATGACCCCCATAGGAAATGAATGGGAAATTGGCAAAAATATGAAAATACAGAGTTTTTTTGTGCATACAATCTACAAATCAGCCAGGATGCAGAAAAAAAGGACTCAACAGTGAAGGGGTGAATCTCTAAAACATCAAGAGTGCAAAACAGGCAAAAAAACTCACACACACACACACACACACACAAAAACACAATTAGTTTTTGGAATGGCACGCGTTAATTTGTGTGTGCGTGTGTTTTTGTGTGTATAAGTGTGTGTCCTCAGCGTCTCGGCCTCAGCGTCTCGGGCCAGGGCCGGGCTAGGGCCTAGATTTGAGGCCCGTGCAGGGCTCTAGGCCATACTACAAACATATGAATATTTGCCACTCTTTTCAATAGAATGAATGAAATGGAATACTTAATGGGGCTGTCAAGCTCTAACACCAAAATATCACAATGTAAGTATGATAAAAGTGGTTTAAATGTCCTAAAATGTTGAGTAAATAATGACAATTTTCATTTTAGGTTAACTAATCTTTATTATATCTCAATCATTATTGTGCTCAAGCGCAAGCATAACAGTTCAGAACTTTATGTATTCTCCTGATGACATTTAAGTATAAAACACAATCGTTCTGCATTCGCCTGAGTGAATTTACGTCAACACCCTGTATGTTCCTGTGAAATTATTCTAACACGCACAAGATTTAAGTGACGTACGGCTGCTAAAATGAGTCATTACAGTGTACAGCAGCAAACTCATGCAACAGTCAGTCATAGAGATCCATTAAATCCATAACGTCACACTTCTAAAGACTCTTTCCCTGCATGGTGCGCTCATCTAAAAAACACTATACAAGAGCAGTTCTTAGACTCAAAAGAAGGAACAACACACCAAAGACGCAGGCTGCTCTTGTTTCTTTGAGAGTCTGAGTAGACAGAACAGATGAGTATAAAGAAGAGGAGTGGAGACGTTAAAATGAGAAGGATTGGAGAGGAGTGCAGCAGATGAAGCCATGGGGAGTGCTGATTGCAGAATTATTTTCACACGCCACACACTGCGGAGACAAAACGATTCTTCTCGCCCTCTGTTCTCTCTCTTCATCACATTCATTCTCTTCAAAGACATCTTTTCGTTCGTCGCCTCCTTTCGAGAACCTACGCATCTTTCGCTCTGTTTCTCAGCACAAATTCCCTCTTTTTCAACAAGAGCTGAGAATGGCGATAACAATGCAACGGTCAAGGTTACTTAAAATGTACACATTCAGTCCATTCAAAATCAGCTAAATGAATGTTTTTGCATTCAACAACAGCTAATGCAGAAGAATTGAAAAGAATGCAGGCCTCTTGAGAAGCTTTTTAAAAGTTTTACTTTTTTGACCTTTACACAGCGTCTTAAAGACTGAGTGCTCACGCAATGTGGAACTAAAAACACAGCAAGATGCATCACAACAGTCAAAGGTGTCTGACTAATGCATGTCATCATAAAAATGTGCACAAAACACTGATAAAAGGGGTGACATATTGCAACAGTTGAAGACGACTGTCTTGTGCATTTGTTTACATAGACAACTTTTTTTTTTTTTTAAACAACAACACATGAACACTTTTGAGCCCATAGAAGTCACTTAACATAAATTCTAATTCAAAAACAATAGTTGTATTTTACGGTTTTCGAAATCCATTCAGTTGATCTCCGGGTCTGGAGGTAGCACATTTAGCATAGATCATTGAATCTGATTAGACCGTTAGCATCTCGCTCAAAAAAATTACCAAAGAGTTTCGATATTTTTCCTATTTAAAACTTCTGTAGTTACATTGTGTACTAAGACCGACGGAAAATGAAATGTTACGATTTTCTAGGCCGATATTGCTAGAAACTATACTCTCATTCTTGCTAACGGTCTAATTAGATTCAATTATCTATGCTAAGCTATGCTAAAAGTGCTATTTTCCAAAAAGAGTGGGGTGTTCCTTTAAAAGCTTGAATATTAGAACTGTTGCCCTGGCAACTAACTGAAATAAAATAGGTCAAAGTTAAAATTAAAATACTAAAATTTCTAAAACCAAAAAATGTATTAAAAAGATATATAGATATTTTTTAACTGAAAAAAATTACAAAAGCACAAATGACAAACTAAAATGAGAAATATTAATGTAATAATAATAATAATAATAATATGAACAAATACTACAACTAATACTATATAAATAGTACTAAAATAACATTGTCTCCATTTTCAAGTAATACAAATAATTATAATAATTATAACCCTCATAATCCCTCGTCATTCAAGGACTGCCCTGTTTTTCTGAAGGGTGTGAGTGCCTTTAAGGACCGGCTGCTCTTAGGCATGTTTGCTTCTCCATGAGCTGAAATATTGATCATTTCCTGGATGGCTGGTGAGCCACATATATTATTGAAATGAATCTCTAGGCTTGTGTCAGAATGGGTGGAAGAGTTAAAAGGGGTATTGAAACATCCACAAGGCTCTTAGAGCCTGAGAACACGAATCACACTGAAAGAAGGAGATCCGTGGACCTTACGGTCCAGCCTATTGAACGCTTTGAAAGTTGAAGAGATGAAGCACCTGGCACGGCCCTGGCAGCACATTTACCGAGAGGCTCTAGAGGAGGAAATCAGACCGACCCAGAGGAATGAATGGACATCCCGGAACGCTACATCACACCGCATTTAAAAACACTTTTCTCTCTCAACTAATTACAGAATTTAATAAACTCTTGGCTATCCATAAAGGGTTTCTAATTTAGAGTCCAGACTGTGGGCATAGGCAAACTAAATAAGCTCTAATAAGAGCTAAAAGTTCTCTACAGAGTGCAGTCGCATGTCATAAAATGTTGTGCTAATTGGGTGGACAGATATGTCACCAGCTTCTAAGATCAATTATGTGTGAATCAAGCTTTTAACCTTTGTGTGACCAAGACTAGAAGCACCTACTCAGAAAGCTAACAAAAGCTGGGACTAATAAATAAATGTAAAAATGTTATTAAATTAATAGCAAATAATATATGCAGCACGTTTTTGTGGAGCACCGCACATTACATATTTATAAATTTATAAACACACACACAGCACAGGCAAAAAACTCACTGTTTGGATTTAAATAGGCAAATGCTTGAGGCCCAGATTTACTAACAGCTTGCGCCGGCGCGAACCCTCTTTTGGCCTAAAAAAACTACTGTCAGGATTTACTAAAAGACACGCAGTGAAAAATTAGCACTGAAAAGGCATGGACAGGGTTGTTTTTGCGGCTGAACTTATTGCATATGCATTTGTAGGAGTTTCCCTTTCAGACGCAAAATTTATGGGAGGAGAGTATTTAAATGAATCACGCAATGCGATTTACTAAGGTTTGCCCTTGTCAATTTACTGATGTTTGTGCCATTATTTACAGCCCCAAAAAAGCACGTCTTAAACCAGACGCTATCTGGTAGATTGTGTCGGTCATTATGGAAATGATCCGGCTGCGTCTGTGTTCGTTAACTTGCATGTTGTCAGTAGATCACCTGCAGAACTTTCCACTCCCATCTGCGTTTTTTTGGAATTGCGCTCTCATGCTAATTAAATCTGGCCCTGAGAGTCTATGATTGGATCAGCATTGCAGTGATTATTATATTACTAGCATGTTATATGTTTGCAAAAATACCCTAATTGATGGATTGTGTAGCTTTTCATTTCTTAAAGTAGGAAGACACATCATGGCCATATTCCAGGATGACATTGTATAGATTTATTAAACTCAAACTGTGAAAGAACGGTTGGGAGGAAGCATGAAGAATCATTTTCACACATGAATTGGCACTTCTGAGTCTTAAATTCATTGAAAGTCTTTAGGATGTGCTGGAGGAGACTTTACAGAGTGTTTGACTCTTGCATTGTCAATACAAGATCTGGACCAAAAATTGATGCACCTCATGATGGAATTTTTTTTTGTGATGTTACATATAACATGCTAGACATATAACATGCAGTGCATATATATATGTGGCCGTTGCCATCTTGGCAGCGCGTCATCGTGCGTCACTCCCGGATAACAGAAAATGGGCAAAAAGGGGGGACGTGGGTGACAGACAGCAGATAATTGGCTATCCACCTGTCACTCAAAGTGGCCACGCCCTTAATTATGCAGAACTTTAAGGCTTTATACAATGTAAATGAATGAGTTTTAAAAAATCCCCCCCCCTCACAGTTGTCATGAAGGGCAAAATTAGCCGTATAGACCAAAACCACAATTTGTACCAGGCAGTAAACATGTTTTTATCTGCTGTAAAGTTGGGCATTTTAATATGGGGCTTAAATGAGATTCTGCTCCCTACTGGAGCCTGTCTCTAGTGGCCGGTCGATGAATTGCAGTTTAAGTCACTTCCGTATTGGCTTCAAGAGAAACTTCGGGAGGTTTCCGCTTGGTTACAGCCTTATTCCAAAATGGATTACATTCATTATCTTTTTTACTCGATTCTACAAACAATACCCAATAACGACAACATGAAAGAAGTTAGTTTGAAATCTTTGCAAATGCATTAAAAATAAAAAACTTTTAAAAATCCCATGTACATACGTTTTCACAGCCTTTTCCATGTGACTCAAAATTGAGCTCCGATGCACCCTGTTTCCATTGATCATCCTTGAGATATTTCTCCAACTTGTTTGGAGTCCACCTGTGGTAAATTCAGTTGATTGGACATGATTTGGAAAGACACACATCTGTCTATATAAGGTCCCACAGTTAACAGTGCATGTCAGAGTACAAACCAAGCCATGAAGTCCAAGGAATTGTCTGTAGACCTTCGAGACAGGATTGTATCGAGGCAGAGATCTGGGGAAGGGTACCTAAATATTTCTGCAGCATTGAAGGTCACAATGAGCACAGTGGCCTCCATCATCCGTAAATGGAAGAAGTTTGGAACAGTTAGGACTCTTCCTAAAGCTGGCCGCCCGGCCAAACTGAGCGATCGGGGGAGAAGGGCCTTAGTCAGGGAGGTGACCAATAACCTGATGGTAACTCTGACAGAGCTCCAACGTTTCTCTGTGGAGAGAGGTGAACCTTCCAGAAGAACAACTATCTCTGCGGCACTTCATCAATCAGGCCTGTATGGTAGAGTGGCCAGACGGAAGCCCCTCCTCAGTAAAAGGCCACCTGGAGTTTGCCAAAAGGCACCTGACAGACTCTCAGCCCATGAGAAACAAAATTTTCTGGTCTGATGAAACAAAGATTGAACTCTTTGGCGTCATGTCTGGAGGAAACCAGCCACCGCTCATCACCTGACCAATACCATGGAAGATGAATGCAGCAATGTACAGAGACATCCTTGATGAAAGGTTCCTCTTCCAACAGGACAACGACCCTAAGCAAACAGCCAAGATAACAAAGGCGTGGCTACGGGACAACTTTGTGAATGTCCTTGAGTGGTCCAGCCAGAGACCAGACTTGAACCCGATTAAACATCTCTGGAGAGATCTGAAAATGGCTGTGCACCAATGCTCCCCATCCAACCTGATGTAGCTCGAGAGGACCTGCAAAGAAGAATGGAAAAAACTGCCCAAAAATAGGTGTGCCAAGCTTGTAGCGTCATATTCAAAAAGACTTGAGGCTGTAATTGGTGACAAACGTGCTTCAACAAAGTATTGAGCAAAGGCTGTGAATATTTATGTACATGTGTATTTTTCTTTTTTTTCTTTCGTTTTTGCAAAGATTTCAAACAAACTTCTTTCACGTTCATTAT
This sequence comes from Gobio gobio, assembly GCF_949357685.1. NCBI lineage: Eukaryota > Metazoa > Chordata > Actinopteri > Cypriniformes > Gobionidae > Gobio > Gobio gobio. The sequence goes on along the minus strand of NC_137116.1, from coordinate 42,799,889 downwards.
AAAGGTATTGTTTGTAGAATCTAAGAAAAAAATAATGAATGTAATCCATTTTGGAATAAGGCTGTAACATAACACAATGTGGAAAAAGTGAAGCGCTGTGAATACTTTCCGGATGCACTATATATATATAGGTTTTTATATATTCTAGTAATGGGAATTAGATTATTTAATTATTTATTAATTTAGTTATTTATTTACCACATTCCAGTAATGAGAATTTGGGGGTAAAATGTTCTCAACTGTCATGTAAAACCAAATAAGTAAATAAAATAAAAGGCTAAAAACTCTTCAAAAGGTCCTAAAAACAGGCCTCATTTTTTAATGCATAATATAATAAATCTTATTCTTTCCTTTTGATTTGGAGCAAAAAAAAGAATAAATAAACATAATAACTGTATCCACAAAGTAATAATGATATTGTTTCCACAATCCAGTAATGAGAATTAGATGATTTAATTATTTATTCATTTGGTTACTAATTTACTGCATTTCAGTAATGAGAATTGCTGAAATGCAAAAGAGTGTTTAATTGTCCTGAAACTAATATCACAAGGCAAAATCTTAATGGCCCTAATACAGGCTTCAATTTTTGTCCATGCAAAATTTAATTTCTTGTTATTTTCTTTTTATCTGGGGGTAATATATAACCTGTTCTGAACATATCTTTATGATATTAATCCATAAAGCTATGGCTCCATAGACTGCACAGCTTCCTATTGACACTGACATTCTGTGCCATCATACAGCCAGTGAGGAGAGACAGGTTAACATTACACAGAGGGTGTAAATGGAAAAAGTCTGCCTCTTCTGAACCACAGCCCAAACACACTTCCACTCTACTGTGTGACAGCACTGCCCTCTACAGGACAAGAGCTTTATGCCACCCACCATGAATAAACCATGTTCCCCAGACACAAACTGCAATTTATAGGGTTTCAAAAGCTTGAACCTTTACAAACAGGAGGTCAGTGTGACACTCCAACATCCTTAGAAAAGAAACATCTGATTAGCTGTACAACAAAATTGGTAGTTTAGGTCTCCATTAAGAAACCAAGTATCATCTCATACCAGTTGGCTGATAGTGGTTACCAATTGAAAATTCACGATAAATTAGGTTTAATCCATCAAATAGCTTCCTTTTCACTTAAATCAACACAGGCATTCAAATGTTCGTCCCTCAAACTGAAGGTCGCTGACCAAATTAGATCTATCGATTCCTACTTCTCCACACAAACATGGGTTTTGTCATAACACCCCTCCATTAGAGTCGGGCCAGAGGGAGAGCCCCGCTTTAATTCTATCTTCGTTGCTCTATAATCACTTCCCCGGTTTGGAGTCTTTCTCTGCGGCGTATATTAAAACAGATCCATCATGTCTGACAGACCTTATGTGATCTCATGGTCCCTCTTCAGTGCTGCTGCTGCTCCTAGGGTTTCACAGAAGAGCAGTCGTTTTATTCGGCTTCAACACTGACAACGGTGGAAATTAGCACATCACAATTCCATAAACAAGATCCTCTCACTCTGTGTTAGACAGCAGAAAATGAATTAGCCAGGCTAATTAGTGAATAACATTGAGGTACAAGCAAGATAAAAAATTAACTCTCACCAAGCATTTGACTTTGGGAAGTAAATAATGAAGTTGAAGAAATCAAATTTTCCTTGAGCTTTTGACATATAATAGGTCATCATACTATAAGAATATCCTGTAAGTTTCAGAACTGAAAACTTCCTTGTTAGTCAAAGAAAAGCTTTTATTGACCAGGCCCAGCAAACGACAAAGCGGGGATCTATGACGTCAAAGGGAGGGTCAAACACCGTATCAGCAGAATATCAACGCCTACTTCATCACTGCCTGTTTAGCCCTGCCCACCGATTCACGCATGACATGCAATAGAATAGGTAGCCTAAAGGCCTGTTCACACCAGGACGATTTTGGCGCGCGTTTATCGCCGACGTTTAACGCCTCGTGACTAAACAATGGGGCGCCAATGTGAGTGTGCACACTGACGCGTAAAACGGCAGGCGTAAAAGAGTCATTTTTAAAAAACGCCTCGGGTTCGTTTTTTTATTTTGACGCGGCGCGTTAAAAACTGGCCGACCAATGAGATCAGCGCTTTTGTTCACGTGCCTGGAGCTGCTGAAGTGACAGTAAAACATGACTTGGTGTCGCTCAAGGACAGAACGGTCTTGCCGAGCACACATTGATACGAAGAAGAAGTAGTAAGTAGACAAAGAAGAAAATGAGCTGATAATGCTGCTTGCCAGTTAGCAAAAAGTGTGTGAATGGATTTGGCCATAGACATAATATTTGTGGTTTTGGCAAGCACGTAAATACGGTCTCTCTTCTTCTTCTGTGTGACAAGCGAGTGTCAGAAGCGTAAAGTGCCGCAGCACCATCTTGTGTACCGGGAGCGCTGTCTACTGAATGTGCACGTTCACTCGGCGCATCGCCAGTGAAAATCGCTTGGGTGTGAACACTCAAGACGCGCCGAAAAACGTCACGAAAAACGCTGGCGATAAGCGCGCGCGATATTCGTCCCGGTGTGTACAGGCCTTAAGGCCTATGTGGTGTTAAACCAGATCAAGCTACCATGCAATAAACATGCTGTTACAAAATATTACAAAATATTGTGCAGTGCCTGGGCTCAACAGTAATGCAACATGAAGTAACTGTGTTAATGCCTGCTCTGAAATGTAATGATTCATGTAGTCAGATGTTCTTTGTCCGTGTATCAGTAAATCAGACAGTGACTAAACGTCAAATTGCGTTGTTTCTCTTAGTAGGATGAAAATAGTCTGTTGTTTAATGGTGATTAAATTCTATAAAGAAAGCGATCACGCTCCCTTTGCTAGCGTTGGAGCAGCGCGCGCTGCAGCTGTCAATTAAATAGCACGAGTTTATCAGTGACTGAGTTCTGGGCTCGCGGCAAAACTCCTGTTTTATTCAACGAATCTCTTAACTATATCACGTTTGCACTGTTAGTGAAGATGAAAGCATTCGTTAGTGAACAGAAACTGAGTTGCTTTCATGCGCTCAACATGTGTGACCGGCTACAATGATCATCACTGCAACCTTTCATGCCACGATCTGAATATAATGCCATAGATCTAAATGTAATGCCACACTTTTCACGATTAGTTAACCATGAGAGCAGTAATAGTAAAAATGCGCTAAAAGAGAGAGTAATACTTAGCTATTTTAAATGGAAAGATGTTAGCCAATCACAGCAGTGGGTGTTTACACTGAACTCTCACAGCAGACACGCCCCTTGAAACAGAGCGTTCAGAGCAAAGGCTAAAATCAGGATAGGAAAAATACATTTTATTTATAAATTATTAAAATTTTTGATGTAAAAAGCATTCTAACAATATAAGTGCACCCCAGGAAACATCATAATACAATAAAACAACGCAGTTTATGACCCCTTTAATTGTTAGGTATCTTTATGAGGATCCACAACATAATAAATGGTTCAAGCCAAATCAAATCGCCGGCAGATCAGGCTGGGTTTACCCAGTCTAGTGATCAGTGTTGCCACAGTTACTTTGAAAAAGTAACTTAGTTACTTTACAGATTACTTGATTTTAAAAGTAACTAAGTTACTTTACAGATTACTTGATTTTAAAAGTAACTAAGTTAGATTACAAGTTACTTTATTAGTTACATTCATCAGTTGCCGACAACACCTCTGCAGCCTCAACATAAAAATGACAACCGTTTTTGCCAACACTAAACATAAAACATGTTACACTATACTAAACATAAAACACTAAACATAAAACCCTAAACATGTTAATGAAAAGGTACAAATTACTTTGTTTTTATTAAATACATTTATGAAAAACAATTTATATTTAATTTTTAATTTATATTTATATATGAATGTAAATAATTATATGGGCCTACACAAATAATATAAAATTACAAGATTTATATTTTATTGTAAACGTAATGTGCAGCTCTGTAAAGGGACAACAAATATATGATCGATCCGTGAGAACAATATATTTTTTAATAATCTTTAAGTGCACAAAACTATGAAAATATATGAAACGCTTCAAAACAGAGCGGCAACAAAGCGCTTATGCGCATCCCGGGTGCAGAATGATGCGCTTAAAGCAACATGGAATCAGATTGTGCAGTGCAGCGCGAGTGCACATTGAAAAGTCCACGGCATAAAGAGAAGATGAGCGTCGAGCCCACAAATCCTAGTCTACTATGTAGCCTATCGGTCCAAACATTCACTGATTATTTGTTTCTTCACAGTTTTTAATTCTGGTTATTGTGCGTGTGATGCTAATTAATAGTCCTTGTGTTGTCACCTGAGTAGCGAGCACAACATCTTTCAGAAACCGCAAGATAAACTCCAGGAAGATAAATTATTGTATCAACATATCAAGTATTATAACGGGAATATATCATATGGAGTGAGCTTTACCGTGCTGCTGCTGACTGGAACCGAACGACGCGCAGTTTGAATGCTGAACGGAGAATGACAGAGCAGCGGAGGAAAGACATTCAGCTATGGCTTTAGATGACTTTGTAGGCTACTAGCAAATAATAATATACTAATAATGATTGCTGAAGGATAATGTGACAATATATATTTCTGATGATTATTTAATTATCACGACATGCCTAATCTGAACAAGTGACTGCCTGTCTTGAGATTTGTCGACAGACGGAGCGGCCGCCTCGTAATTCTCTATGCAGGAAAAACCCTGCTGAGACTAAACAAGGAAGCAAAAATATATATTTTTACTAAGGAAAATGACAAAAAAAAGTAACTCACAGTGACTTGGATAAATTACTTTAATCTGATTACTGGTTTGGAAATAGTAACGCGTTAGATTACTCGTTACTGGAAAAAGTGGTCAAATTAGAGTAACGCGTTACTAAGTAACGCGTTACTGGCATCACTGCTAGTGATGCACCGAAATTTGACAAAAACCCATAAATTCATCCCGGTTTCAGGTTCAATGGGCTTGCAACACTTGGTAAAAACCTTCTCTGTTAACTCAGGTTTAATCCAGAGTTTATGATTCAATCACATGGAACATGGAAAGCATCCGCATAAGATTCACTTCTCGCTAGAGAGCCGTAACAATTCACTCTTCTGCTTAAAGTTAATAGATTGTGATGAAAAATACCATGAATTTAAATGCATTTACAAGTCAGGAATAAACACTGCCTATGCAGCGAAAGTTTGAGAAGGCAGCTGAAAGAAATCAATTTAATTTAACTAATTAATACGGGTTCACAAAGAGCTCAAAAGAAAACACAAGCTTAATTAGTTTAAAAGCTTTATATATTGAAGCTTGTATGTATATGTATTTAAATGCAACATTTAAAGGTGTTGTATGTAAGATAGACAGCTAGTGGTTGAAATGGGCACTGCAGTCCAAATTCAAAATATTGTTTGCCCCGCCCACTCCTTGCCAGTTTGAGGACACGCAACAGGAACGAGCGCAATTGACATTGGAAGGAAAGGAGACTAAAGCCCAATTTATACTTCTGCGTCGAGTGTATGCCGTAGCTACGTCGTAGGCTGTGTGTACCCTGACGCGCATCTCTCCAAAAATGTAACAACGCGCCAATTCTACGCAGGCCGCAAGCGCCGTAATTGGTCTGTCAGAACCCCTCCCTCAGGTCAATAAATAAATAAAAAATCTGCGATAGGAGTGTGTGTGTCCGGAAATGGGATGATAGTTTTATCCATACATCTGCTATATAACAATATTTTGTAGTCCAGAGATTCTTTATGTTAGTGAATAAATACATAGATCCGCTGTGAGTGTGTGAGCTCTTGATGGTCTAGTAGTGGAAGAATTTTTGTTAAGCGTGCCAGTGGTTCTGGGTTCTAATGATGGTGGTCCAGTGGGTTAAACCATGGAACTGATACGCAGAAGGTTGCTGGTTCAATCCCAGCGGTCACCACCAGTGTGTCCTTGAGCAAGGCACTTTACTCCATGTTGCTCCAGGGGGATTGTCCCTGTAATAAGGCCACTGTAAGTCGCTTTGGATAAAAGCGTCTGCCAAGTGCATAAATATAAAATGTAATTTAAATGTAATCCACCATTGCATATTTGATTTATTTTCTCATTAAAACCAAATATGTTAATCAGTGATTGTATATCAAGAACAGGGACACATTAGGGTGCATTTCGTGAATAAAGTCTCCGCAACAGCAATCGATTGAAGCGCTTGTCTGTGCACGAGCCACTGCTACTGAAAACAGCGCCACAAGCACTCCGCATGATTTCAAAAACGCATTCCAGCGCCAGATAGCCTCTTATTTAACTCTACTAATCAACTAGAGATGCTTAATTTGTATTAGATACAACTCAATCTGCAAGAAGGGTCTCTGCTGCTGCTGCTACTCCGATAATGTACACAACAAGCTGCTTCTTCGGCTGTTGCCTTGATACTGTGGGTTACATCATCAACATGCCCGTGGACACTGCCTACTAGCGGTATGCATGTGTAATTGCATATTGACGCGGACAACAACGCAGAAGTATAATTGAAAACCAAAGCGTAACTTGAGGATACGGCGTAGGTCTGACGCAGAAATATAAATCAGCCTTTACACACTAAATTGAGGAGTTGATTTTTCCAAATTTTTTATGTGCTTCCGTTCATAGAGATTTTTAGATGGATGCAGAGGCTTTTTAGGTCGGGTAGAATCTATGATCTCTGACCCAGTTTGTTTGCTGGCTTCCATTGCAGCAATACTTTGTGTTTTCTGCCAAATGGCAATCTGGGAATGTTGAAATACTATTGGGGTAAACTGGCAACGTGCGGTATCGCACAGACCAAAACAAAAACAGACATTCTGACACGGAACGCACATTTCAAAGTAAAATAACTGGCTGTAGCATTGTTTTTCAGAGAAACAAGAATGTGAACTCCACATGTTGCCTAAATATCTGCAAACATATTATGGTATTTTTATGCTTTAGTACAGTCAGAAACGTACATACAGCAACTTTAATATTAACTGTCAATTCATATAATCATTATATGAATTATACATATTTATAATCCATAAAATATAAATAATTAGCAATAAATATGTCTCCAAACTTTTATCACCAGAAAGTACTTTAAAGGAACATGACTTTTTGGGACATAAGCTTATTCACCGAATCCCCCAGAGTTAGATAAGTCCATACATACCATTCTCATCGGCGTGCGTGCCATAACTCTGTCTGACGCACCCACCGCTAGCCTAGCTTAGCACAAAGACTGGAGGTAAACAGCTCCAGCTAGCCTACTGCTCAATAAGTGACAAAATAACGCCAACATTTTTATTTACATTTTGTGATGTGTATAGTAACATCGTGTACTAAGACCGGCGGAAAATGAAAAGTTGCGATTTTCTAGGACGATATGGCTAGGAACTATACTCTCATTCCTGCGTAATAATCAAGGAACTTTGTGCCGTACCATGGGTGCAGCAGCGCAATGATCTTACACAGCACCTGAAAAGAGTCCCCAGCACGCTCTCTGTGCAAGCAGGTTGTCATGTTGCGCTGCGTAATATCATTGCGACGCTGCACCCATGAAACGGCACAAAGTTCCTTGATCATTACGCAGGAATGAGAGAATAGTCCTTAGCCATATCAGTCTAAAAAATTGCAACTTTTAATTTTCCGTCTGTCTTAATACACAATGTAACTATACACAGTCATCATTACATGTAAATAGGAAAATGTTGGCGTTATTTTGTCACTTATTGAGCAGTAGGCTAGCTGGAGCCGTTTAACTCCAGTCTTTGTGCTAAGCTAGGCTAGCGGTGGGTGCGTCAGACAGAGTTATGGTACGCACGGAGATGAGTGGTATGTATGGATTTATCTAACTCTGGGGGATACAGTGAATAAGCTAAAGTCCCAAAAAGTCGGTGTGTTCCTTTAATTTGAAGTGAGAGATATAGGGGGAGTGGCTTTATTGCATCAGAAATATGTCACTTTGCTCACAGCTGATTGGTCCAGTGTGTGATCTCTAACTCAGAATAAAACCTGCTCCGATCAGGTTAGTGCAAGTTCGCGCAAGTTACCATGGTGATGAACACCACTAAAACCAATCCACTTTCTTGAGCTCGAAAAAAAACTCAGTGTCAGGCATTTGCTCGAACTTCTCAAATGTACATGGGTCTGAATGATTCATTAGCAAATCTAGTAATCACAAATGACTAGAAAAGTCTTTCTAGACTCAATTCAAACATCAAAAAGAGTGGGAACCCTGAATTTATCCTTGGTAATAAAAATATTGCAGTTTTGTAGTGGGCAAATTCTCTCGATTTCCTTGCCTCGAGCAGCTGTGCCAAAAACAGGGCAATGCAATCGTGAAACGGTGATTGCATAACAAAAAAAATCTAAATGGTTGACAGGAAGGCAAGAGGGAGACAATTTTCAATACAATATGCAGAGCCACACAGCTGTTTGGGGAGAAATGGCAACATGTAATAAAACACAAAGGCACAGTGGGTAGCTGGAAATGGAGCATGCTGCAGACATTAACTATGCTCTCCACAGTCTGTGACTCAGAGTGGACATTTTCAAGAACTTTTATTTCCACTCGGTGGATCTAAGAGCCCATAATGGGAGATTTAAGTGAATTACAGTGGTGCCAGGCATGCAGACAGAAGTGTGTGTGTGCGCGTGTGGTCTTCTGGACAGCTGGACAGTAAATTCACAGCCTCAGATGGGCCTTTATTATGCTTGCTGAGAGAGGCCAGTACACGTCCATCATCTCCAATAAACTCTGCTGGGTTTGGTTTGAGTGTGCTGTGTGCTGCCAGCACTGATGTTTCAAAACTAAGAGTTTCAGCACAACTTAGACGTTGAGCTGTAACAAAGTGCCTGTCCTTAAATGTGCACCCAGGGTCAGTATGCAGGGCTTGATGTTTACATTTTTCACCCAAGAAGACCCTGTGTATCTACATTACATTTTATATATACAGTGGGGCAAAAAAGTATTTAGTCAGCCACCAATTGAGAGGCCTGTAATTTTCATCAAAGGTGCACTTCAACTATGTGAGACAGAATGAGAAAACAAATCACATTGTCTGATTTTTAAAGAATTTATTTGCAAATTATGGTGGAAAATAAGTATTTGGTTACCTACAAAAAAGCAAGATTCCTGGCTCTCACAGACCTGTAACAACTTCTTTAAGAGGCTCCTCTGTCCTCCACTCATTACCTGTATTAACGTCACCTGTTTGATCAGTATAAAAGACACCTGTCCACAACCTCAAACAGTCAGACTCCAAACTCCACTATGGCCAAGACCAAAGAGCTGTCAAAGGACACCAGAAACAAAATTGTAGACCTGCACCAGGCTGGGAAGACTGAATCTGGAATAGGCAAGCAGCTTGGTGTGAAGAAATCAACTGTGGGAGCAATTATTAGAAAATGGAAGACATAGAAGACCACTGATAATCTCCCTCTATCTGGGGATCCACACAAGATCTCACAAGAACGGTGAGCAAAAATCCCAGAACCACACGGGGGACCTAGTGAATGACCTGCAGAAAGCTGGGACCAAAGTAACAAAGGCTACCATCAGTAACACACTATGCCGCCAGGGACTCAAATCCTGCAGTGCCAGACGTGTCCCCCTGCTTAAGCCAGTACATGTCCGGGCCAGTCTGAAGTTTGCTAGAGAGCATTTGGATGATCCAGAAGAGGATTGGGAGAATGTCATATGGTCAGATGAAACCAAAATAGAACTTTTTGGTAAAAACTCAACTTGTCGTGTGTGGAGGAGAAAGAATGCTAAGTTGCATCCAAAGAACACCATACCTACTGTGAAGCATTGGGGTGGAAACATCATGCTTTGGGGCTGTTTTTCTGCAAAGGGACCAGGACGACTGATCCGTGTAAAGGAAAGAATGAATGGGGCCATGTATCGTGAGATTTTGAGTAAAAACGAAGATGAAATGTGGCTGGGTCTTTCAGCATGACAATGATCCCAAATACACTGCCCGGGCAACGAAGGAGTGGCTTCGTAAGAAGCATTTAAAGGTCCTGGAGTGGCCTAGCCATTCTCCAGATCTCAAACCCCATGGAAAATCTTTGGAGGTATTTGAAAATCTGTGTTGCCCAGCGACAGCCCCAAAACATCACTGCTCTAGAGGAGATCTGCATGGAGGAATGGGCCAAATTACCAGCAACAGTGTGTAAAAACCTTGTGGAGTCTTAGGGTGTACTCACACTAGCCAGTTTGAACCGTGCCCGAGTGCGTTTGACCACCAAAGCGCGGTTCGTTTGACTAGTGTGAGTGATCCGAACCGTGCTCGGGCGCGGCTCGATTAGCCGGCCCTGGCCCGCTTGGAAGAGGTGGGCCAGAGCACGGTTCAGTTGGACTCAGGCGCGGTTCGCATGCAGTGTGAGCGCTAACCGTGCTGGAGCACGGAACAGCTGCGCGCTACTATCAACATTACAACAGCAAACACCAAACTATTACTACTTGGATACACTTTTCAATTAATTCAATTATATTTAGGTTTATAATGGTTCTGGTTCTCACCTTATTGATGAACATGAATTGAAGTTTGCGGGTAAAGCTGCAAATTCCTCCGTCAAAGTCAGCTGCCTCCGTAATAATCTTCTGATATGTGCAGTGCAATCAAGTGAAAATCGCTGCGCGGCATAAATTATAAATGTATTAGGCAGTCTATTAGCGAAAGCGCTTTTCTTCCTGTCTTCTTCAAAACAAAAAGTTGCATCGTGAATGACTTAAGCGTGCTCCGGCCCGGTACGTTAAGTGCAATGTGAGTGCAGGCCAGCGGGGGAATGGGGAGGGGGGACAATCGCGCTCGGGCACGGTACAAGGCAATCGTGCCTAGTGTGAGTACACCCTTACAGAAAACATTTGACCTCTGTCATTGCCAACAAAGGGTATATAACAAAGTATTGAGATGAACTTTTGTTATTGACCAAATATTTATTTTCCACCATAATTTGCAAATAAATTCTTTAAAAATCAGACAATGTGATTTTCTGGATTTTTTTTCTCTCATAGTTGAAGTGTACCTATGATGAAAACTACAGGCCTCTCTCATCTTTTTAAGTGGGAGAACTTGCACAATTGGTGGCTGACTAAATACTTTTTTGCCCCACTATATATTATATATATATATATATATATATATATATATATATATATATATATATATATATATATATATATATATATATATATATATATATATATATATATATATATATATATATATATATATATATATATATATATATATATATACACACATACACATATACACTATATTGCCAAAAGTATTGGGACACCCCTCCAAATCATTGAATTCAGGTGTTCAATCAATCACTTCCATGGCCACAGGTGTATAAAATCAAGCACCTAGGCATACAGACGCTTCTACAAATATTTGTGAAAGAATGGGTCGCTCTCAGGAGCTCAGTGAATTCAAGCATGGTACCATTGCCACCTGTGCAATAAGTCCATTCGTGAAATTTCAACTGTTAGTGGTATTATAATAAAGTGGAAGCAATTGGGAACAACAGCAACTCAGCCACGAAGTGGTAGGTCACGTAAAATCACAGAGCGGGGTCAGCGCATGCTGAGGTGCACAGTGCACAGAAGTCGCCAACTTTCTGCAGAGTCAATAGATACAGACCTCCAAACGTCATGTGGCCTTCAGATTAGCTCAAGAACAGTGCGTAGAGAGCTTCATGGTATGGGTTTCCATGGCCGAGCAGCTGCATCCAAGCCTTAAGGCCTGTACACACCGGGACGAATATCGCGCGCGCTTATCGCCAGCGTTTTTCGTGCCGTTTTTCGGCGCGTCTTGAGTGTTCACACCCAAGCGATTTTCACTGGCGCTGCGCCGAGTGAACGTGCACATTCAGTCGATGCGCTCCCGGTACACAAGGTGGTGCTGCGGCACTTTAAGCCTCTGACACTCGCTTGTCACACAGAAGGAGAAGAGAGACAGTATTTACGTGCTTGCCAAAACCATAGACATATTATGTATATGGACAAAACCATTCACACACTTTTTGCTAACTGGCAAGCAGCATTAGCAGTTCATCTTCTTCTTTGTCTACTTACTACTTCTTCGTCGTATCAATGTGTGCTCGGCAAGAGCGTTTTGTGCTTGAGCGCCACCAAGTCGTGTTTTACTGTCACTTCAGCAGCTCCAGGCACGTGAACAAAAGCGCCGATCTCATTGGTCGGCCAGTTTTTTACGCGCCGCGTCAAAATAAAAAAACGAACCCGAGGCGTTTTTTTAAAAATGACGCTTTTACGCCTGGCGTTTTGCGCGTCGGTGTGAACACTCACATTGGCGCCCAATGTTTAATCCCGAGGCGTTAAACGTCGGCGATAAACGCGTGCGAAAATCGTCCCGGTGTGAACAGGCCTTTACATCACCAAGTGCAATGCAAAGTGGTAGATGCATTGGTGTAAAGCACACCGCCACTGGACTCTATAGCAGTGGAGACGTGTTCTCTGGAGTGACGAATCACGCTTCTCAGTCTGGCAATCCAATGGATAAGTCTGAGTTTGGCAGTTGACAGGAGAACGGTTCTTGCCTGACTGCATTGTGCAAAGTGTATAGTTTGGTGGAGGGGCGATTATGGTGTGGAGGAACAGTTTGGTGTGGAGGAACTTGACTGGCCTGACCTCAACCCAATAGAACACCCTTGGGATGAATTAGAGCGGAGACTGCGACCCAGGCCTTCTCGTCCATCGTCAGTGCATGACTTCACAAATGGGCTTCTAGAAGAATGGTCAAAAATTCCCATAAACAACACCTAAACCTTGTGGAAAGCCTTCCCAGAAGAGCTGAAGCTGTTATAGCTGCAAAGGGTGGGCCAAATCCATGTAAAACCCTACAGATTAAGAATGGGATGTCATTAAAGTTCATGTAAAGGCAGGCGACATTAAAGGTCCCATGGCATGGCATTTTTCTATTATTTTATAGTGTTTTCTGAGGTGTACTTATATTATTAGTATGATTTTTACATCATAAAATGTCATAATTTAGAAATAAAAGGCATTTTTTCTATACTGCTGTTTGCCCTGTGGCTGAATGCCCTGCTTCAAGAGGCGTGTCTGCTGTGAGACTTCAGTAAAAACACCCACTGTTGTGATTGGCTGACATCTTTGCATTTTAAATGAGCGGAGGGGGCGTGGTTTAACGAGGCACGAGCAGGCACGAGTCTGCCAGAGAGACGGATGGACCTGTGTTCACTTCTCATCAGTTCTCTCAGCATGTCTCAGTTCAGGGTGAACTGTTGTAGTTACTAGCATATACTTCAGGTTATTAGTTTATTTCTAGTCGGAGGGGCTGTCACTCATGTCAGAAAGTTAGTAACTTTAGTAAATTATGGATCAGCGCTGACTCGAGACGCGAACCGTTTAGAACGATTCAGTCCGATTTGGTGAACTGGTTCGGTTCACTAAAAAGAACCGATTCAAAAGAATGATTCGTTCGCGAACCGGACATCACGGAGACGGAGCGATTGCTAACAAAGTTATTTATAGTAACTACTGAGTTATGAGAGCGCTGTCAGTCAGCGCGAGTTTATAGTGTTTGTATCTGAGAGTTCTGAATAAACACGAGTCCCAGTCACACCGAGTCCTCTTCATCATTATTCTACCAACTTTGTAACACATGCAATGTACCATTACAGCGAGATGAACGAGTTAGTAAGTGTTGAGTATAGCATTATTTCTAGATATGTGTAGATATGTGATATCATATGAATAGCGTCATTGACGTGCATTGAGTAACGTTACACAGCGCAAACAAAGACACAACAGCTGTAATCGAATGTAACGTTAATCCAGTTTATTGTGGGGAAAGCTGGCTAGCCTAGCCGGATACCCTCACGCTTACCCCCCTTCTGCTTAATCTCACGCCGCGTTTGGCTCCTCCGCTGTGGGCCAGATGCAGTACTGGGGGTCGGGGATGTTGGAGGCCGAGCTTCGGCGTGCGTGAAGTTTATCTCTAAAGATGTGACTGCTGATGTTAAACAGAAAAGACTGCATGCACATTTTAGAACAGATAGACGCGACAAGGACGTACAAAAACACTGACTCACAAGATAGAAAACACGAAAACACCGTTCTGTCGGGAGAGAGAGAAGCCGCTGCGTGTCCACAAATAATAAATAATAAGCTACACATAAGAAATCAATGATCACAGATCAGAAGGAACTGAAGAAAGACTTCTGTTTTCATTTGTACATCCAAACACTGAGAAACTGCCAGTGTTCACTCGTTCACAAGTAACGTTAATGATCTCGAGTGTTTGCATGGGCGTGCCAGATTCTCTGGGCGGGGGAAAGGGAGGAAACCGTTCCTGCTTGGACGTCAAAGCAGGAGACTTCAGGATTGGCTCGTCTGGCCTGTCATTTTCTCAAAGGCAGAGAGAGACAGCCAGAACTCGGGTTTACACCGATCAACATTTCTATCCACTTGGGGACAATATTCAGGCTAGGGGAACTCATATTAATGTTGAAATACCTCATAAAATGAAAATTTCATGCCATGGGACCTTTAAGCCTTTTCATGTGCTTGTCCTTTGGACAAGTAAATCTGTCATTCACTTGTCCGAGTAAAACATTTGCTTGTCCAGAAATTTTTTTTTTGTAAATATAATTTATTCTGAAGCAATATTCTCACCAGTTTTCAATCAGCTTTGACATATTTAAATCTGCACAGTTGTGATAATTTTACCTTTTATAAAGGGCTTTTCCCCCCTAATCTTATTAAATATAGGCTATGCTTAAGCTTTAATTTTATATTCTTAAATTTGATCAATCAATTAAATTAGAATAAGACACTATAGGGCTGTTACCAATCCAATTAAATAATTTACACTGAAAAAATTATAACTGCTAGGGATGTCACAAGTACCGGTACTTCGGTACCAAGTCGGTATTGAAATTATAAAAATGTGACGATACCAGCATTTCTGTAGTACCGGTAGTACCCGCAGCTGCGTTCAGTCGCTTCCGTGTTTATCTAAACGCTGGGCTCCAGACTGTAGCCGAATATATACTAGCGTCTGTGAATATTAAACTGCGAAATGCTATTTAAATATTACTCCTGCATGTTCCTATTACTCCTCTGTGTGTATGACGGGCGGTGGGGCGATGCGCGGACGAGAGAGCGCGCGCGCAAAACTCCCCCACTGTCTTTGTAGTGTCTGCCGTGTGTCACTATAAAAGGACAAGATGAGACTTCATGAGAATTTACAGTTTCATTTGAGAAAACTGTCATATCATGAACACACACTCAAAGGTTCACAGCAACCCGTAAAAATAAAAGTTTGGTTTAAAAAAAAATAAAAAATTGGCTACTGGATATATTTACCTACAGTAGATTAAGCTATGTCTCTATGTAATAATAATACATCTCTACTAATAATAATAATTATGCCTAGATGGTTGATTATTTTTCACTATTATTTTTTTTATAAACAATGTTAACTTTTAAACAGCAAACAGCCTTTAAATGTTGATGTATTATTTACTTATAATGATTATCATCATAAATAATAAACTTAATACATATAATTATTTTTTTAAATAGTTAAATAAAAAAATAAAAAAAACATTTAGCTGTGGTACCGAAATTGGTACCGAGTACCGTAAGATTTTGATGGTATTGGTACCGACTACTGGAATTTTGGTACCGTGACATCCCCAATAACTGCATTAATGTTATTTTTTAATATACAAATAAGAAATGTTGGAACGAATGTTTAAACATGAAACTCAACCACCAGTAGGTGGCGGCAGGTGATCGTCTTAAAGCTACACTGTGTAACTTTTTTTGTCTGTTCTTAGCTAAAAACACTTAGTTCTTTCAAAAATATATGTGCTCATTAATGTATATTTACTTCTTTCAAGTAATAAAGTATTCTCGTAAGTTTATAATATGCCATTGAAAATACATAAGGTAATGGGATCTAACGGTGGTCGCCATGTTGCCCCTCCATCTTGAAAGTACATTAGCCAAAGAGGGACATACCCGTAAATTCAAGCTTCGCCTTTCGCGTTGTTTTAATACTGATGGCACTGTACAAAATTCTCTGCCGCATGTGCGCGTCAACTTGTTCAGACTTGTCTGGTGCATGTGCAGATAGTTTTCATCTCAGCAGCGTCCAGTAACAGAGTTATACGGCGTTTTCCTGGCTTGTTTATTCCTCAAAAGTCTGTTTTTCCTTGTGTGGTATTTCTGTGCGTTAATAACTCCGTAAGTAATAATAGTTATTGTCATTGTAGATGTGTTTCAGAGTGTGTCATCGCGTAATTCAGTTGATGTCACCTCAGAAGTATTTTTGTGTCAACATACAATAGCGTAATGCTCACCTATTTGAATAATCATTCAGTTATTTTGTTATCAACAATGTTTATTCGTTTATAGAAAATATTTGCTTGTAATGTATGTTGATGGAAATATGTATCAGGTCTGATCGGCATAGTAACAATTGTTATACAGAGCGCACTGCAGTGCTAACGTTAAAGTGGCGCACACACTTTTGTAACCCGACACCGCTTGTTAGCAGCAGCAGCGGCAGCTCCGCTCCTTTTAATGCAGCTGCATTTAGCGCCTATATATGGTACAATAAGCTCTGGTTTACGGTTACATTATACAAATGTAACTTATAAGTAGTTATACAGTTCTTAACTGTGTATGTATATTTACCATCCTTATTTGTTATCTCACAGAAACCACATTTATGTACATATCCACGCAAACCTGTTTATGCCTTGCAATTGGATGACTGAATAAACATTACTATCATCAAAGTTCACTCTGGATTAGCTGCAGTTCTTTCTAGCCGAATAATTAGGCCAGTTGAGTTCCAACCATCCCACTGCGCACAGAATATCCCACAGGCACCGTGTCGAATGTGGACGAGGTCGAACTGGAAGCCATATTAATCTTGGACTAAATCGGCCACCGTAGGAGTTAAAACGAAATCGGAATTGAACAGAACAGAAACTAAAATTCACTGGATGGTCATATACAAGTTCACCACTAGATGGGGGAAAATATCACACAGTGTAGCTTTAATGAGTGAATCATTGAGTCGATTTGTTGAAACGGCTGATTCATTCAGTAACACTGTTGCTGAGAGACGCGCTGTGGTTCTGCTGTGATCTTGGAACTATTTTGCTGCTGAAATAGAACAAAAACTGTCAATATTGCTTCTAAAATGTAAGTGACAATGTTAATTAATTGGTTATGGAACTGTCATATGAAATCAGTGTCACATTTTCAATCGTGATGGTTTTCAGGAAAGCAGCACTCTTGGTCAAACTGTATCATATGTTATAAAAATAAAAACTCCACATTTCAAATCCTTTTTTACCACAGTATGTTAACTGAGTTTCTCTGTGTGAGCTGTGCTTATGTGTTTCGATTTCTCCTCGAGAGGATGCGCGAGCGTCAACAGCACAACCTTGTTAGCGTCAGTTCATTATTTATTATCCACAATCAATCGCCACTTACACTAAATGAATGCAGAATCATTCTTGCATTTTGGTGATTCCCTAGTTAATTTTTGTTAATTACGTTAAATTAAAAGCGTTAATGTCGAGCCCTGTATATATATCTAGTAATTTTGCCATACTGGTGTTATTTTTGTATCACTGAGATACTATTATTATAGTATTTATTAATATTTTTACAATACATTACATCTTATGTTTTCCACATTTTCTGCGGGAAAGGACATGGCAAGTACAAATCTAAACTGGTCCTGTCCTTTTGTTGAGACCTAGACTTAGTGACCCTTGTTACTGTAAATATTTCCTCTACAGAGTGAGACAACAAGATTGACACTGGACAAAAGCTAGACAGGAGCCTAAGAGCAGCTTCCTTCTCAACAAGCCTACTGGGAACCATGTCTTTGTACAGATGCACAGCTCAATCTACTGTAATTCTAATGTCCATTCTGAACGGTCACTTTAAAGAAGTCACCTCTCTACATGGAATAGGGCAAGAAGATAAGACGACTTCAGAATAAATAGCACCCTTTGTCAGGCATGAAAAGGTGTTGCATCATGAAATAACACTAAATATCATCATTCAGTGTGAAATGAGTCACCCTACCTCATTGAAAAGCACTCGACCGCTCTGACCTGACGTGCCACTGACAGAGTGTGAGCCGCTCATCCATGTGCGGCCGAAGAAGTGCTGGTGACCCGAGTCAAACAGGGTCACGCGCAGCTGATACTGGAGTGATTGTGGCAACTCTGACTGTTGTCATGCCAACCACAAGAAGAAAAGGAGAGAAAAAAAGAAAAAACATCAATCTCTGGAAACAAGAACATATATAGTGTTTTTTTTTTTACTCAGTTTAATTGAAACTTGTTTTTGTGTAGTTGTTAAGGCATTTCAAGCAATGAGTGTTGTTCCCTACAGTGTAACATGCTATGTGACCCTTCAGAAATCATTCTAAAATAGTGATTGATTATCAATGTTGGAAACAATTGAGCTGCATAATATTTTTTATAACCTATGATACTTTTTTCAGGATTCTTTTATGAATAAACAATTCAAAAAGAACAGCATTTATTTAAAATAGAAATGTTTTTTAACACCACCGTTCAAAAGTTTGTGGTCAGTAATTGTTTTATTTTCTTTTTTTTGGTCACCTACATCCTTGGTGGCCTGAGGGTGACTAAATTAACAGCATTTTTTTCTGTTTGGGTGAACTATCCTTATAATAATTACATCTTTCATGATATACTTTTAAAATGGCGATATACGTATGAATTATAAGCGAAAAATGTCTGAAAGTGTAAGTTTTGATGGGCCAAAAAATGTTATTCTGTCATTATTTATTCACGCTCAACTTGTTCTAAACTTGTATGAATTTCTTAAGAATGTAACGTTAGGTAAGTTAGCCATAAAGTTTTTAGCCCTCATTGACTTCCATAGTATTTTTTTCTACTATGGAAGTCAATGGGGAGCAGCAACTGTTTGTACAAATACTTAAAATACTTTAAGAACAACTTGAGGGTGAGTAAATGATGACAACATTTTCATTTTTGGATGAACTAACTTATAACTTCGAGGATACAATTAGAAATTGAATATTTGTACTTAAAATATATGGTGTTTAAAATATGAGAAAATTATGATTAGTGAGATGACCTAACAATACATCTTAACCTTTACATAACATGTAAGTTATCTGAATGAAACATCCACCTGTCTTATGTGAAGTCCATCGATCTGTTTGAAGACCAGCTGTAGACCTTGAGAAGATCCTGGAGCTTGTCTGGCGGTTTGACTGTGAGGTGGGATCACGCGGTTGCTCTCGAAAGCGTTTTTCCAGTCAGACATGAGCGAAGTTTCTTCAATAACGTCACTAACAATCTACCAGGGAACGTTTCTTTAGAGGCTATCGGTCAATGAGCGTTAATATTCCCTGTCAAAAATCCCTGAAAACGTCTAAATCTTCACATTCCCGCAGTCGAAGTAAAGCACTTGTTCCTTAATTCAAATCAAATGCGGAATATTGTCAATATTCGACGCTCAATCACGCAGAAAAACACTTTTTGTAGCAGTTTCACTCATTCTCTTTCTTTTCTCCTGCTAACGCTTCAAACGCGTGTAACGTTACTTAGGCTAATTTGCTAGAATTACTAGTTCTGACCTTTTTTACACACGCTCTACCCAATGTTATTTCCATAATTATAGTACATATAATAAAAATACTGGGCTTAGATAGATGTCAGGAAGGGATTCTCCCTGAAGTGGTTACCATAGCGTCTGTCAGCCGTTGCCAGGGTGAATTAAAGAGCGGTTTGGCGCTTTTCTGCACGAGAGAAGTGCGAGGGCTGCCGCACATCACCACCGTGTGGCTCGGTGGAGAATCAAAGCTCTGACTCGTAGCCTACTGTTTTTTTATCAGATTTTACCAAGGTAGTAAACTTCCTATTAATGCTTTTGGCTTGGGGACTTGTTTACAAGCATAATTTCTCCCCACACATTTTGAATAACTGTAATAATCTAAATATAAGGAAATCCTTTTTACTTGAAGACTGGTTTAGTAATGGAGTGATGTTAGTGAACCAGCTGTTTAATAATGATGGTAATTTATTCAGCTACTCTGATTTTATTTCGACTGAACAATTTCCAGTATGAAAGAATATAATCTGGTTTTCAAGGCCATCTCTTTGCCTTTCAGGAACAATAATAGTGGCTCGATGATTTCTGTTTGTTCCCCCAGCCCTGAATTCACTGGTTGGTTCTATTTGTTTCTCTCATTATGTGTTGCCTCATTTCCATCCATTCTCTCTTATTGGAACAACATTTTTGATTATAGCCTACAAGTGGACATATTTTTGGTCACTCCCTCAGAAACAGAACTCTTGCATTGTCAATACATGATCTTGACCAAAAATGTATGCACCTCTTGATGAAAATATGCTGTGATGTTATTTCCATCATGAGGTGCATCAATGTTTGGTCCAGATCTTGTATTGTCATTGCAAGAGTCCAACACTCTAAAGTCTCCTCATAATGAATTTAAGGTCTGGACTCAGAGGTACCAATTCATGTGTTAAAATTATTATTTATGCTCCCTCCCAACCATTCTTTCACAGTTTGAGCCTGATGAATCTTGACATTGTCATCCTGGAATATGGCCATGATGTGTCTTCCTACATGGTTGTTTAAGAAATGAAAAACTACACAATCCATCAATTAGGGTTGGAAGAACTGCCAAATATAGCATGCTAGAAACATAAAAATCACTGCAATAATGATCCAATCATTGACTCTTAAGCATTTGCCAATTTAAATCCAAACAGCAACTTTTTTTTGGCCGGGCGGGCAGTGTATAAAATAATAATATACTAATATAATATAATATAATAACTGTGACTAACAAAGTGAGTAACATTTACAATACAACGTATTTGCAATGAACTGAAGACACAGAAGGCTTATATACACATGATTAACAAGACATGGAACAGGTAAGAAATCATAATGATGAACTCAGGCAATGACAATGAAAACCATGACAAAGAAACTAAACATGGCCGTGACACAAACATGTTTTTAGGTTGATTCAGTGATTAAAACCAATTAATTTAGATGTTACATTTGTTCATGAGAAATCAGATTAATGATACCATTGTAACAATGTGGATTCATTCCATCCAAGGTCTTTTTTATTTTGTTGCATGTACTGTTTGTTGCTCCAATCACTGAATTTAAAGGTGCACTATGTAACTTTTCCGTCCACTAGAGGTCGCCTATTCAAAACAGAGGCGTTGCTTGATGATGCCAAATTTGAGAGCAGAATCTTGGGACATGTGGTCTTCACCTCACAGCCGGTGGAAAAGAATCGGGATAGGACTCGGGCAGAAATCATGTTCATGGATGAGATTTTTAACGTTACTGTAGTATGAAGCAGAGCAGGGCTGAGTGTTGTGGAGCCGAGTAAGGCCGCTGGAGCGATTGTAATTAAGATGAACGCAACACACGCCCCGCAAGAGGACTTTTATTATGCCAAAGTCGCCGGTGCCATTTATTTCCGCTTTTCCGGTCATGAGTTCGAGGTAACGCAGCTCTGTTTATCATATAAGATACATTTGAGTGTGTTATGTAGGGCCCTATGATTTCCGCAATCACCGAATCGAGAGTAACTGAAATTATTACAATATCAAAATATTAAAAACTCCAATGTTTTTAATTGCAATTAATCATGATTAATTACAGAAAAAATGCGATTAATTCGTTTTTTTTAAATATCAATTCACAGCACTAATATCTAGTTGTGACTTGAAGTGCTTAGAGTGCAGTGTTATGTTGCAGTATTTGTCCTGAAAAGTAAATGTGATGTTTGTTACCTCAATACATTTAAGGTCATTCCTATTTTATGTTTTATGTTCTATTATATTAACATTAAAAACACACTCTTTTTATGACTAAAATAACAGTTAAGGGTAAAAAAAACCGAATTCCCAAAAATTAAAACGGAAAAAAAAGGAATTAGCAAAAATTTAAACGATAAAAACGGAATTTGGGAAAAAATAAAACGGAATTTGGGAAAAAATAAAACGGATTTCATAGGGCCCTAGTTATGACGTTACTCGTACTTGTTGCACACTGCAGTGAGAGTAAAGCGTTTATGCAAAATAAAACCGGAAAACTGAGGGTAACACAGATATGACGCAACTGACAGGCGACTCCCTCACACGTCCCGGTTCCTTGGTTAAAATAGCAATTTTCTCACAATTTACAAATTTGGTATATACTCAACTGAACAAAATCTACTGTATAACACTGGCCTAGTGGTTTTTTGGATATTTTACTGAAAAAAAAATTATAAAGTGCACCTTTAAGGCTTGAAAATGTCTTGACAATTTGTGTGGAAGTATTTCTGAGTAAAACTGCAGTAATTTCTGGGTTGTTCAGATTCTTTATGTAGCTCGTTCCTCAAGCTGTCTGGCTCAACATTTATCCTGTCTGAAATACAGTGAAGGAAAGCATTTGCTTTTCAGCTCACACAAACATGAATAATGTGTGTCTTGCATGGCTTTCCACAGTCAAACCACAGGAGACCATAATAATTCACATATTTAAAATCAAACATTGTATTTAAGCCATTGGGGTTTCTCATCATGTAGGCCTACATGATGAATAACTCTCTTTGCTCTTTAGCTTTACCTGTTAACCTGGATTCTTTATTTAAATCCTGTTGAGAGTTTATTGCTTTGTAATATAAATGTATATTAATTAAATATACATTAAAGGAATTTATTAATAATTCCTAAGGAAACCCATGGCTTTGAAATGCTGTTCCTAGCATCCACAAGGTGGCAGTGCGCGTCTTGTCGTTGTTTTGATCGCTCATGCAGACATACGGCGAAAGAGAAACTTTATCATTGCGGAAGACAAAAAAACATGCATAAAATAACAAAACCCAAGCTGGTTAAAATCAGAAGTGCGAACCAGTCCAGAAAATACGGAATTGCAGCTGTTAACCAGAAGGAGCTGATTAAAAAAGGATGTCAGTTACTAAAGGTATAATAAAATATGTTTCCATGTGGTTTATTAAGGCTAGAGTGCCATTACTGTACAAAGCGTTTGGATACAAGCATTCATGGTTCATAACTGTCCACAGGTATCCAGCTCCGGAATACAGGTTTGCTTGTACGAGGATGGAACGGTAGTTACCGAAGAATATTTTCAAAATCTTCCCGACAACACAGAACTTGTTCTCCTGCCTGAGGGACAGAGCTGGAATGGGCGTGAGGTTTTTTTCATTGACTAAAAGTTGGGATAAAACTGGGAAACATAATATTGTAATAAAATAGGAACAGTGTAACGAATCAGATTCCTCTGGCTTTTTATTCTCTATAGTTGTTCATGAAATAAATCAAGTCCTGGGATTGGACAGACACACAGACCTTCTGATCAGTGCAGCAAAAGATCTTCTGTCAAATGAACAGTCTCCCAAACGGCGCAGAATACTGGGAGACCTTCTGGGGAACCTGAGGGACAATTCAGAGATGGAGAGAAGAGAAGAAGACAAGGACTGGTTTGAAGGTAAGTGAGGGGAAAGAAAGAACATAAGCAGACATTCACTCTATACTGACTCTTCTGAGGCAACGTTTATACTATTTTTACATAACGTGTTTATTACTTTCAAAACATTTTTATTTGTGTTAGTTATTAATGCGGTTATAATGAGAGAGAGATGGAGAGAGAGAGAGATTTTTTTACCTCCAAAATAAACTCCAATGTTCCTTGTTTCCAAAAGAACCACTAAATTGGCAAATAATCTATTAATTAAACAATTTAAAGAAAGACAAATCCTCTCCAAATACAGATTAAGTGACCATTATCTAGAAATAGGGAGAGGTAGATGTAAATAAACATGGACATAGAGAGAGCAGAGCATCTGTAGACACTTCTCTACAGCAAATAGAGGATGAGAAACACTTTCTTTTCATCTGCACTAAATGTCACGATGTAAGAGAAACTTTTCTCCCCAAATTTGAAACATTGCACAGCAGCAAAATATGTTTTAGTCACTCACAATGCTAGACACGGTTAATTCTCTTGAGAGACCCGCTTTATTTATTCATTTATTAAGATGGATTTTATTTATTTATTTACTATGCTACATACGACATGATCTATACATATATGTTTCCTTTTTGAATTATATATAATATGTTAATGCTTTGGCAACATTGTGATACACTGACAGTCATGCTAATAAAGCTAATTTAAAATTGAGAGAGAGAGAGAAAGATTAAGTGTATGTAAATTACCTGAGTCTGTGCGTCTCTCAACAGTGTTGAACTGTAAGTTTATCTGCTTCAAGAAAAGCGCGGTTATTACCTCATTATGAGAAATGTTGTGTAGCTTTTAAGTTGTTAAACCATTTTACTTATAAAATCATCAGAGCAGCACTGACAACATGTTTCTGTGTGAGTGTGTGTCCATACCGTATGTGTGTGCGTTTGAGTGGGAGAAAGAGAGTGTGTGCTTTCTGTACATAATAGAACGTAATTTTGTGGCAAAAAAAAAATGGAAATAATTTGTTTTTATCCAATTGTTTTCTATATTTTCTTGGTCAGTGTTCATGTGAGTTTTCGTTCTTTTGCTATTGTAGTCTTTAAAGACCTTTTGAAATAATTGGTAAAATACCTTCCTAGAACTCCTTAAGCCGTGCGTTTCCATGAAAATAACTGCAAACCTTAGAACGTTCATCAACCAATCAGATTCAAGCATTCAACAGCCCCGTAGTAAAGTAGTAGTAAGTTCCTCCTTATAGTAGATTTAATGTATTTAAAGGGTTAGTTCACCCAAAAATGAAAATTCTGTCATCATTTACTCACCCTCAAGTTATTCCAAACCTGTATGAGTTTCTTTGTTCTGCTGAACACAAGCGAAGATATTTAGAAGAATGTTTGTAACCAAGCAGAGAGAGCAACTATTGACTACCATAGTATTTTTTCCCCCTACTATGGTAGTCAATAGTTGCTCTATCTGCTTGGTTACAAACATTCTTCTAAATATCTTCGCTTGTGTTCAGCAGAACAAAGAAACTCATACAGGTTTGGAATAACTTGAGGGTGAGTAAATGATGACAGAATTTTCATTTTTTGGGTGAACTATCCCTTTAAATGTGTTGTATTTGTGCACATTGTCTCAGTATTCTCATATCTACATATCAGGTATTGATGCCCGGTTTAAAACCAAGTCTGCTTACATGAAGTACAACTGCGAGAGCAGAATCCGAGGATATTTGAAAGAGGTATGACAAACTGCACTCAGTTCTTCATTTATTTGATCAGTTTATCATTTATTTCATGCAGTAAACAAGACCTGCCATCATTCTGAAGGAAATATATTCTTCATTGTTTGTAGGTTGATGGATATACGCAGACTATTCCAAATGCCAAGACAAAAAGTGAGTATAAAAAGGTGGTGGAGATCTTGGCAGAGAAACTGAAGGCTGCGCGATACAACGGCACCTATTTTGACAGATCGGAGAAGGATGTCCTCAGGCTCTGCACAGAAGAGGGCTGGTTCTCCTGCCAGGTGCTGTACTTCAGTTTCATTCAGTTCAGTCCATCGAAGGAAAATAATGATACATAAACATGTAAAAGATCCCTCATTAAACGCTTTTGTTGCAGAAGTTGCAGAAGTACAGAAGTTTCTATTTGTATAAGACTAAAAGATTTTTACTCTAACAGGGTGCCTTTAATAAGAACAACTGCACATATCTCCACTCAATAAACCCATATGGGAACCGCGAGAGTAGAATCCTCTTCAGCACCTGGAACCTGGACCACCTGTGAGTAGTGCATCCTTATATGTAAATGTTTATAACAAACATTTACACTACCGGTCAAAAGTTTGGAATAATTATGATTCTTTAATGTTTTTGAAAGAAGTATCTTGCACACCAAGGCTTTATTTATTTGATCAAAAATACAGTGAGGGCAGTAATATTTTGAAATATTATTGCAATTTAAAATAACTGTTTTCTATTCTAATATATTTTAAAATGTAATTTATTCCTGTGATGGCAAAGCTGAATTTTCAGCATCATTACTCCAGTCTTCAGTGTCGCATGATATTTCAGATTTGCTGCTGTATTATATATTATTGGTGCTTTATCAATAATGGTTCTTATCATCAATGCTAACAGTTTTTCCTGCTTAATATTTTTGTGGAAACTGAGATTTTTTTTTTCAGGATTTTTTGATGAATAGAAAGTTGACCGAACAGCATTTGTTTGAAATATAAATCTTTTGTAACATTATAAATGCCTTTACTGTCACTTTTGATCAATTTAATTAATCTTTGCTGAATAAAAGTATTATTTTCAATCTTACCTACACCAACTTTTGAATGGTAGTGTGTCAGTTTTAACAAAAATATTAATAACACAACTGTTTTTAAAGGGATAGTTCACCCAAAAATGAAAATTGTCATCATTTACTCAATCTCAAGTTGTTCCAAACCTGTATGAATTTCTTTCTTCTGCTGAACACAAAAGAAGATATTTGGAAGAATGTTTGTAACCAAGCAGATCTTGGCAGCCATTGACTACCATTGTATTTTTTTCCCCACTATGAAGGATCATGTGACACTGAAAATTCTGAGGATTCAGCTTTGCCATTACAGGATTAAATTGCATTTACAATATATTCAAACAGAAAACAGTTATTGTAAATGTTAATATTTCACAATATTACTGTACTTCTGTTCAAATAAATGGAGCCTTGGTGAGCATAAAGAGACTTAACTTGATGTTCTCTCCTGATAAACATTTTAGTTTCAGTATTTAGGTCCTCTGATAAAGGTAATTTAGGAATGAGTCATTCTGAAATCCAGTTAAATGAGAAAAGCTGATGTATTTTTCAGGATAGAAAAGAAGAGGACAGTGATCCCCACGCTCGCAGAGGCACTGAATGGTAATAAGAGCGGAGATATAAACGTGGATTATTTCTACAAACTGTTCTTCACAAGAGAGAATCTCAAGCTGGTTCACATCGTCTGCCATAAGAAAGGGGCCCATGAGCTCAAATGTGACCCCAAAAAAATCTACAAGCGGGTCAGGAGGACTGTAAAATGAAATCACATCCATAATCCTCTTAAGTATGCAGCATAGTGTGAGCTTCTCAGGGCCATTTCGTATTATTGTTGGATTATATTGTGCTGCAGGTATGAACATTTTTAATTGTAACTCAAATTTTTGTTTTACACAAATGTTGCTTTGGTACAAAAATTTATGTTTAAATGATGTGAATAATGAACTTCTTCAGGGTTTTATAACAGTGACTGATTTTATATTTGTACATTTTTATTGATTTATTTAAAGAACAAAGTCTTGGAGAAAAAAAAAAAAATCTGGTTCATCTTTCTTTCCTGTTCTTGTTTCAGCCAAAAGCCAGTGATTTATCATCAAAATCTTGTATCATATAAGCTATTGGAAACATGTGTGGGAACAGGATGTCTTGTACAGCTTTCGTTAACAAACAATGGTCTTATTTACTGTACAAAATACACAAGCCTTCCCTGAAAACTCTTCAAATCATGTTAGTACACTAAACAAGAATAATTTAAAAAAAAAAAATTTGCACACGCATATATAAAACACGTCATTTTTCCAAAGTCATTCATGAGGTTTATTTTCTCTGGACGGAGTATTGTAGCTGTCGTATGATAATACATCGAAGATTTGATAATGACATGTCATGTACATACAAGGCATTTGGTAGCAAAAATGAGCACTTGATTTATCACTTCAATAGAAAAATATAAACTTCATAATCACTTTCAACAATTTTTCACCTCAGACAATTTGTACATAGTAGCAAAGAAACTACATATTAAAATGTTACATCTTTGAGCCACTAGTGAAGTTAGTGCAAATCCAGTCAAAGAAGATACAAATATCAAATACACAGACAAATCAAATTCCTAGTGGAGCAACATGCATAAAAGAGCTTGATTGGTTAAAAATTACAACTTTTCATATCTTACAATAAAACCCTCTTAATTTGAGATAATATCCAATAAAAAAAAAATCTTTACATCGAGCATGTCAAAATAATAACGCTTTAAATGTTCAATTATACAGCACCAAATCTGAAGTATAAATAGTTTTTTTCCAAAACAAATCTATTCATTTCTCAACAGAGAATGTTTATAAGTGGCAAATTCAGAATGTTTCAAACAAAGTCTGAACAGAAAACTTGAGGCACTTGACTGATAACATTATATTTGTTGATTTCAGAGCCTAGTAAGGACTAGTGGTAGAAAACCCAGTGTGCTGTCAGCGCTGCCAGATCAACATTATGGTACAGAGTACAGAGAGTTTTCCATATTACTTTCTTTCAGCACAAGCCCCAATCACATGATGGTTTTAGCCTTAAGTCTAGCACAAAACCTTCTTACTGTACATTCCGATAATGCTCTGAAGTTTATAATTAGGGAACATTTGTGCCAATGATAATTGCATAAGAAACATTACCATATCACTGATGAATCAACAGTGCATCTCAGTGTAGCTCAAACATCAATTGAGAAGGATCTTGGAATAAAATGGCTTGCTTTAAAACAATCAAGTCCATTTTACCAGCATACTGTAAAACTCATCCCGTGTCAGTCGAACTCCTGCAGGCTTCAGGTCAAAACTGTGGCTCGTCTTCACTGTCCTCTTTGGCATAGTAATGCATGCTCCTGTACTCTCGCCGACTCATTCTCTTGCTTCCTGGGGTTCTGCGTGGGTTCTCCTGAAACAAAGCAGGTCAGAATGTTTTTAAACAAAGCCATATTGAGACGTTAATTGGATTAATGACAGTTGGCTATTAAGTGTATGCATCATGAAATTAACTGTTTTGACCCTCCATTGAGAGTTCACAGACCTTCACTCCAATAATCCTACATGGTCTTGAATTAACCTCAATATTTTAGGATTACTGTGTGCAAACAAAGCCATCTGGCTGCATGTTATTTATCTGGAAAGCTTAACTTAGACCAGAGTTATGTTACTGGGGCAAAGGGCAATGAAAGTTCACATCCTGCATGGGTCATCAACTGATATTGAACTCATTTAAATTACAATCTTTTCTCAGCTAAGTCAGCACAGGTACTTATATATAAATATATAATAAAATATAGCCTCCTGGGTGCCACTGTCCATGTACAAGGACATTATATTTTAGTGAATATCTCTCACACCATACATTTCACAGTGAAGTCTACATGTCCTGTAAAGAGCACATTCAGGGCTTTTCAGAGATACCATTTGTTTTGAGGTTTCACCAGGACAACAGTCTCCTTTGTCTTTAAAAATGACTGAATGATCAATTTGAAATATGATAATATTACGAAACAGGGCATTGATTTCATACATGTCCACTGTAGAGGACACTGGGACTTAAATCATGTTTATCAGGCATTTTAGGAGACGCAACAAGTGAATAGGGAAAGAAATTACGTATCAATATTCCTATTAGATATTACTATGCCAACTATTACTCCTATTATTGCATTTGTTTTTTCATTACATGTTGCTCCAAGAACACATTAAAATGCAAATTAGAGACTATTGATACATTGCATTGAATGGGAAAACCCATGTATGGCCCTTTTACCCACATATTGCATAAAGTAAAATGGTATTTCAATTAATTCCGTTATATCTTTCATAACATATTTGAGAATCATTTTTAAACAAAGTTTGGTTTAAAATAAAAAAATAAAAAAGTCCTGAAACCTAAAAATTGATTGGTTGGAGAACGGAGAAAAGAAAAAATCCCATTGTTTTTGCCTATACATGTAATTTCATGTCATTTAATTTTTTTAAACAAACGAGTCCTGGTGTCCACTTACGAGGACATATCATAACATACGAATACAATATTATAAAAATTTATATATATATATATATATATATATATATATATATATATATATATATATATATATATATATATATATATATATATATATATATATATATATATATATATATATATATAAAATCTGGCAATTGTTGGGGAGAGGGAAGTGATAATTCAGATAGACTTTTTACAATTTTATACTTATTTTTTCCTTTATTTCTCCTTTAATATTCACAACAATAGGCAACGAGTTTCTCAGCTGACATGTTCTATATTTTGATTTACAGCACCTAAATACATAATCAGAAATATGAGATGCTTTGTTTTATTATATGTACAGTTGTTTACACGCTTCCTTTTCTTCTACGTAGACGTCAAACAAACTCTTGTCACGTGACCATCTTCCCCAGACACGTAAAAATGTTCACATGAAATCAACAATTTAACTTTTAATTTATGCAGACCCATTAAACGCAAATGTTGGTCACAGATGTTTGTGGCGGAATTAAATGGGTTTAAAACCAGCGCTATTTCTCTGCTGATTCCTAAACATAATACTATGTTCTGAATCGGTTTGGCTTACCTCAACAACATCCAGGTTCCCAAAGAACTGCTCCACTGGGAAAACGTGATTGCTGTCCTCGTCGAAGAAAATGCTCGGGTCCTCTCGCGTTTGGGAACTGTGAACGGTCTGGTCCATCTTCGCCTCTGCAGAGCCGCTTGTGAGTCCCGTGCACTTGGCGGCAGAGTTCTCCTTACCGCGCCGTTCCCCCGGAGTCTTTTTCCCGGGCTGAATTTTGACGTTTTCATTAATGTTCGCGCTGGAGTTCTCCTCTACTTCGCTGTGAAACGGTCTCTTTGGGAGACGTTTGGCCTCGTCGCCGTCGCCAGCCATCTGCCGCGCTGCGCTCGCGATATCAGACGCTGATCTCTGCACCAAACCGCGCAGAACTCTCCTCCTCGCCGCCTTCTGCGAATAAAAGACCAATAATACACGAATATGTAAAACAGATACAATATTAGCCCGGTTTTAGACGCGGTTGATACATCGTGAGAAAGCTCGATACATCTAGCGCTTTACTGTAGCCGACAGACGGAAACTGCGGGGAGGAGATGGTTGGGTAGACACTGACACTGACCTTGACTGAACTTTTCACACCGGGCGGGTTTAAAGAGACAGCGCCGCACACCCGCTGTCTGTGGCTCCCAACGGCAGTCTGAAACAAGACAATACTATCACCAAGGGCATCAATAATGCACCAGTCTCGCCGTCGCAAACGAGATAACTAACAGGGTTTCATTTGAACGAACGTTTGAGTGAACTTTTTTTTTTCTCAAGCATATACCTATTTTCGTTCAGTGGTGTGTCTCTTATTTTCTGTCTTTAAAGACCAACAGCACTATATCACAACGAATATGCACCTCAATAAACAAGACATCATTCGTAAACTAAATGAATAAACTAATCATCTTGTTCGAATCGTGAACACGATTAACTGGGACAACGTATGAATCAGGCTGGTTCGTATCAAGGAGGGAAACGGGTAGGCCTATGGACATGTAAAAATGAAAGATGGCCATACAGTTAAAACGACCTTAGTGAAATGATTTGACACAAAAAGAACAGCACGCACTGGTCGACGTCTACTGACGACGATGGGTCACTGAATGAATTCGTAAACGGATCTTTCTAATGAACAGATTCAAAAGATTCGACTCATTGAGTGACTCTAAAACGGCAGGGAATGGCTCACAGATAAACTTGCGTTTAACAACAACAATAAAAACTAATTGATTATCATACTAAAATACAAAGCGCGTGTGCCAAGAAGGACTCGAGGTCTGTGTTATTTTTTAGTAAATTAGTAAATAACATTTTCACACTGAAAGCTGAAATTGTAAACTACACATTAAGGTCCACGTAAACTCCAAACTGATCGTGCGCGTTCATACTACAAACAAACAAACATTAAAAGCTAAAGTCCTGAATCGTGTTATCTTACCTGCTTTGCCCTCATTGAAAGTTTAAGCCTCCAGAACTGAGTGCGGTGGAGCGAGTCCTGCGAGTGTTTATCTCTGGTGCTGGCCGCTGTAGCCCCGCCCATATCCGATAATCTACGCTACACAGAATCACGAGATGGGAGTTCAACCTTTTTTAGGCTTTTCTGAGGCTGCGACTGATACCCATCAATTAGTAGCAAAGTAGTTCGTTTGTACAGAATACTGAAGGTTAGTTTGCCGTTATAACTAGTGTAAGCTATAAAGTACATGGGATGGCAATTGGAAAGTTATTCATCGTAGAAATATGTCGAATGAGTCATACTGTATTGGACGTGAATAGCTACTGATATTAAGTCCAGCCTGATGACGCATCCGTGAAAGAATTAATGCGCAGTTTTTATTAAAATATTTGACACTGGGCAGTGTAGGCATATGTAAAGGCATATGTAAAGACAGTGTAGTCATTAAATTATTTCCACAAAGGTTTTTGTCTTTCTGAAAATCGTTTAATTTGCCTGCAGCCAGACATCGTCGTAGTGTGGACATCATTAAACCTTCAACATACAGGCCTTACTGATCTCACATGGAAAATTAACTGGCAAATGAGAAGAAAAAAGTAAGGAGCCTATATCAATCAAATAACATTTGCAAAGCTAAATATGTGGAGTATTTTTACAGATTAAAAAATAGTGTGAAAACTTCATTCAAATACATTTATTAAAACAGTTTTAAACAAATAAAGCTACAAAGCAGATATTAGCTTTCGTTAATAATAAAA
This sequence comes from Gobio gobio, assembly GCF_949357685.1. NCBI lineage: Eukaryota > Metazoa > Chordata > Actinopteri > Cypriniformes > Gobionidae > Gobio > Gobio gobio. The sequence goes on along the minus strand of NC_137116.1, from coordinate 42,767,201 downwards.
AAGGTTCAGGGGAAAAAAGAAAAATGCAGTTATTTGTGGCAGTCTTGTTTGAAATACTGTACCATTTAGGCATAGCGGATAAAGTGGCATGGTACATTTTTTAGCTAGTAGCCTAGCTGTTATTCACCCCTGCCCTGAGTTGTAGCAACACTAAAGAATGCATACCATGTGTATTTGTTTTATATTAACAGGCTTCAAAAGCATTAATCTAGGGACCCTGCTGGAAAATCCAGCTTACACTAGTTATTGATTTTGGTCTCTATCTGGACCAAACTGGTCATTTATAGTAATTAACTAGTCTAGGTGATTGATCAGTTGGACTATACCAGCGAGTGGGGCCAACATGACCAGCCTCGTGGACCATCAGTTAAGCTTGTAGAAAGGGACCAGTAGAAAGCATTTTTGGACACAGATCCAATACTAAATTGTATCACTATTAATAGAAGAAAAATTGCTTTGTTTGTAGTTTTTTTTAATGCAGAAAATACACAGATCCCGCATAACATTAGGACTCCACTTCATAGATATACATAGTAAAGGCTAGCTGTCTTACGGCGGAGTCTCTAACGTCATCACTGGCGGCCATCTTGTCACAGGCAATCTTTCTGGCGGGCTCTGTGGTACCTGTAAGGCGAGTGATCTGCATGAACACAAATACTCTCATCTCACTGAAATCTTGACGGATTTACAAATGGTTTGGTTTCTTACAAACGTTATTAACGTGGCTAGAATTATGGATGCTTGAACAAATTATGAATAATTTTTCTAAGTATGCAGTGTCATAACTACATCTCTGACGTTTATAACAATCAAAACAGTTTGAAAATCGGTAGAAAAAATTGAGCAAGTTATGGTTATTTAAAAAGTGCAAGCACCATGAAAACAATGTTATGAGTGAGCGAGCTGCCTGTGACAAGATGGCCGCCAGGTGCGGACTTCGACCTCCATTGGCCAGCAGCGCGGACGAGATATCTAGCCTTTATTATGTATATCTATGCTCCACTTAACCCCTGAAGGTGTGCTGTGGTGTCTGGCACCAAGATGTTAGCAGCAGATCCTTTAAGTCCTGTAAGTTGCGAGGTGGGGCCTCCATGGATCGGACTTGTTTGTTCAGCACATCCCACAGATGCTCGATTGGATTGAGATCTGGGGAATTTGGAGGCCAAGTTAACAACTCAAACATCTTGTTGTGCTCCTCAAACGATTCCTGAACCATTTTTGCTTTGTGGCAGGGCGAGTTATCCTGCTGAAAGAGGCCACAGCCACCAGGGAATACCGTTTCCATGAAAGGGTGTACGTGGTCTGCAACAATACTTAGGTAGGTGGTACGTGTCAAAGTAACATCCACATGGATTGCAGGACCCAAGGTTTCCAAGCAGAACATTGCCCAAAGCATCACACTGCCTCCGCCGGCTTGCCTTCTTCCCATAGTGCATCCTGGTGTTCCCCAGGTAAGCGACGCACACGCACTCGGCCATCCACGTGAGGTAATAGAAAACGTGATTCATCAAACCAGGCCACCTTCTTCCATTGCTCCGTGGTCTAGTTCTGATGCTCACATGTCCACTTTCGCTGGTGGACAGGGGTCAGCATGGGCACCCTGACTGGTCTGTGGCTATGCAGCCCCATACACAACAAACTGCAATGCACTGTGTATTCTGACACCTTTCTATCAAAACCAACATTGACTTCTTGAGCAATTTGAGTTACAGTAGCTCATCTGTTTGATCGGACCACACGGGCCAGCCTTCGCTCCCCACATGTATAAGTGAGCCTTGGCCGCCCATTACCGGCCTGTCACCGATTCACCACTGTTCCTTCCTTGTTTGTTTTGGAGATGTTCTGACCCAGTCGTCTAGCCATCACAATTTGGCCCTTGTTAAACTCGCTCAAATCCTTACGCTTGCCCATTTTTCCTGCTTCTAACACATCAACTTTGAGGACAAAATGTTCACTTGCTGCCTAATATATCCCACTAACAGGTGCCGTGATGAAGAGAATCAGTATTATTCACTTCACCGATTGTATATGACTAATGTAAATACACTTACATTTGGTAGGGCTGTAGCAAAAAGGGCTGAGAAGAAGCTTTATAGTGCTCAACCGAATACTGGACATTGAACTTTTCATCATACTGAAATGAACACTTTTTTTTCCCCTAACTTTGAGTGAAATGTTAATGTGGACTGGTTTAAAGACTAGCCTCTCTCTCTCCCCCTCTCTCTCTCTAATTAAATTCATTTCAAATGCGACAAAAAGCTATGTTGACTTTGGCTTTCGCTTTGAACCACACGGTGGAGCTAAATACTCAAATATTTTCAGTAAGTTAAGTCCTAATAAACTGCTCGGTAACTTCAAGCATCTTTCAGAATGTGCTTGTGGGAGGAACGTGAAAACAGGGTTACAAACAATACAAAACAATACGTTACTTCAATTCCAATATTTACATACACTGAATACGTAAGTAGTCCTCACTCGAAGTCTTCGCGAGGACCCTCATTTACTACGCTTGCACAGCTGTCGTGTGTAACCAGAGAGCCTGTAGCAGGTAGGTGTCGTGAAGGTGGAGGAGGGCAGATGCCCGATTGTTTTACAGGATGACTGCCTCCCATTTTCAGCAGTTCAACGATGGAACTTGATGCGAGAAGACCTGTGACTACAATTCATGTCGGGACAACAGACAAAAACACAGTCTGACAGGAGAAAAGTGGAGCCGAGAGCCTTTCCAGCTTAATCAAAATGCCTTTCCATGGACTATTTGCTCATTTTTACATTTTTACAACACTGGAGAAATTGATTACAGGCGACATGACCAACTTTTTATGACAAGTCCGCTGCCCACCCGAGCAGACTGCTCTCCGAGGAGCACGTGCGTAATGGAATTCTTCTGTCGAAAGAAGAAGAATGTAAGAGCTGCGGTCAGCCTTACTTTGATTTTTGCCACTTTGCTGATGCTTCAGAAATTAATAACACAGGAAACTAATATTAAAAATGTCAAAGAGAAAAACAAATGGTGTGGCCCGGAATGTTCGTCATTCAAAAGAAAAAGCATAAAAGCCGTTGAAAATTCATCTCAATCACACGGCAATGACTTGGCTCTGTTGGGGAAAACCATGCCAACAAAGTGGGACGTGTCAATAATCAAATGTAGAGAGAATTCCACGATAAAGTCCCAAGCCTGGTTTCGACGTTTGAACCCAAGGTTCCACGAATTTGTCCTGCACAGACATTGCAGATACTTCCCAATGCTGCTCAATCACCCTGAGAAGTGTAGCGGGGACGTGGATGTTCTGGTCGTGGTCAAATCGGTTATTGAAGAACATGACCGACGAGAGGCCGTGCGACAGACCTGGGGAAAGGAACAAAAGATCCAGGGCTTGAAAATCAAAACGCTGTTTCTATTAGGCACCCCGGCCCCTGGCAAAGACGCGCGAAATTTACAAGCCCTGGTCCAATATGAAGACCGAACCTACGGTGACATCTTGCAGTGGGACTTCATTGACACCTTCTTCAATCTCACCTTAAAGGAGGTGAACTTTCTGAAGTGGTTCAACATATATTGCAGTGGCGTTCCCTTCATCTTCAAAGGGGACGATGATGTGTTTGTCCACACCAAGAACCTCGTGGAACTAATTGGCTTTAGGGTGGAGGAGAACAGGGTGGAAAACCTCATTGTAGGGGACACCATTTTTGAAGCCAAACCGATCAGAAACCGCCAGAGTAAATATTTCATCCCGAAAGATTTGTATGATAAACGCTATCCACCTTATTTGGGTGGGGGAGGATTTCTCATGTCCTCTCAGGTGGCTCGCAGGCTCTTCGTGGCTTCAGAGAGCGTGGAGCTTTACCCCATCGATGATGTGTTTTTGGGGATGTGCCTTCAGAAGATACAGATCGTCCCCGAGCTGCATCTAGGCTTCAGGACATTCGGGATTATAAAGCGTAAAGAGACGCCGCTGAACCGGGAGCCGTGCCTTTTCCGCAGCCTCATCGTGGTGCACAAACTCGTTCCGATGGAGCTGCTGCACATGTGGAATCTTGTACAAAACGAGGACTTGAACTGCGCCAGAAAAGTCGTAATAGACTAGTAGCCCATTCATAAACACAGAAAGAATATAATCTTTCAAAAGACGCGTTTGCAGACCAACTTTTCTTTTGGTAATTTTTCTAAGTCGATGACGACTACTTGTGTTATCAACTGTCAAATGTAATAAATCACAAGTTATTATCGTCTTCCAATTCTGGTCTTGTCATCTACAGGGAACACATTTAACGGTCTAAAATAGACCGGGGCTAGTTGTCACATTGTTTGTTTACTCTAGTGAATGTTTCTCAGGGTAAAAAAATATTTTCTCTAAATTTTAAATACACATAAAGATATGGCTACAAAGGTAAAAGGTACAAAAAGCTATAGACACATGTATCTTTTTATGTCAATTGTGAAATTCACCAGAAGAAATTTTGAATGTTTTGGTTATTCTTACAAAGAGAGTAGATTTTAAGCACCATAAAAGTATGATTCATTTATTCTAAAAGTATTTTATGTAAACAATGCGCTATATTCCACATCTTCTGAAGTTGTACCAGAGCTTTGTGTGAGGAACAGACTGAAATTTAAGTCGATGTTCACTCCTATGGTGCTTTTGCCAAAAAATCTTAGGCTCCATTTAATGCAATTTATTGTTTAATTGAAATGATCTCTATGGTGCTCCATGAAAAAAAAAAAAAAGAAGGAAAACACAAGTTTGAAACGACATGAGGGTGAGTATGTTATTTCACTGATCTGCATTAGTTTCATATTTGGGTAAATAATACCACATGACAATCAACACCATCAACCTTACATTCATCATATTGTGTTTTTGTTTTGGTTTGGTGTGTGTCTCACAATCATAACTTTTACAAAGCCACATATATAAATATGTGGAATATTTTTACGGATAAAAAAAGAAAGTGAAAACTTGATTCAAATACATTTATTAAAACAGCTTCAAACAAATAAAGCAACAAAGATATTAGCTTCCGTTAATATCAATGCACAAAGAGCTGAGGGGCATATAATAAATGTGTTATGACAATTCCAAATTACAATAAAATATGAAAACGGAATTTCCATATGGTCACAATATTACACTTAAAATTAGCAGTATAAATCTAAAAACTCTTGTTTTGTAATATCTTAAAAGTGTCTGTTGTTGCATGTCTAACAGCAGACAACATTAAAGCTGTGAAGGGAAATTGGCCAGACTAATTATTTTCTAAATGGCTGGTAAATACGTGATCATTTCCTTAAAGGGTTAGTTCACCCAAAAATGAAAATTCTGTCATTAATTACTTACCCTCATGTCGTTCGACACCCGTAAGACCTTTGTTCATCTTCGGAACACGAATGAAGATATTTTTGTTGAAATCCGATGGCTCAGAAAGGCCTCCATTGGCAGCAACGAAATTTACACTCACAAGACCCATAAAAGGTACTAAAGACGTCGTTACAAAGTCCATCTCACTGCAGTGCTTCTACAATAATTTTATGAAGCGACGAGAATAGTTTTTGTGCGCAAAAAAAAAAAAATCTAAATAACGACTTTATTCAACAAGTTTCTGTCTTCCATCTAGGCCTTTGACGTGAACTCACGAAGCACCACGACGCATGTGCGAGAATATCACGTAGAGCCGGAGTTCGGGCATCGTCTTCCTCTGATTGTAAACAAAGCTCCTCGCTTCCGGGTCATGTGTCGGAATGTTGGTGTCATGAGAAATCGTGTCCTCCTGTGAAATGGTGTCCGCTTAGGGCCCAACGTGGTAATGCCTGATCAAAATGGGGGCATTAACACGCCTAACATATTGTAAATTATTTCAATTGATAAACTAAGTAATAATACCAATACAAAATCATAAAATAATAATGTACCTATAACATAAATAATAAAGGATAAAAAAACAATAATATAGAGAACAGGTGCACAAAATAAATACATCAGGATTTTTTGTTTTAATTGTATAAACATTAAAGCGGGTAAGTGCAACCGTGGTGTATACTAAGCTAATCGGGTAGCTGTATGCTATGCTAGAACGTACGCTAACAAAAAAAACATTAAGAACGAGATATGCTTGATTTCACAACTTATAGCTTCGGTTATGTACTAGTATATGAAACATATGCTTTGCAAGACGTTAAAGACTATTTTAACACAATTTAAACGCCAAAAATCGTAATCAGGCTCTGAACAGATTACCCATTAAAAGTTCTTTCAGCCAATAGAATCGCTCTGGGGTCCTAAGCGGACACTATTTCACAGTAGGACACGATTTCTCATGACACCGGCTCTGATATTCTCGATCAGAGTTCACGTAAAAGGCCCAGGCGGAAGACAGAAACTTGTTGAACAAAGTCGTTGTTTAGATTTTTTTTTTTGCGCATAAAAACTATTCTCGTCGCTTCATAAAATTCTTGTAGAACCACTGTAGTGAGATGGACTTTGTAACGATGTCTTTAGCTTTTATGGGTCTTTGAGTGTAAATTTCATTGCTGCCAATGGAGGCCTTTCTGAGCCATCGGATTTCAACAAAAATACCTTCATTTGTGTTCCGAATATGAACAAAGGTCTTACGGGTATCGGGCGACCTGAGGGTAAATAATTAATGACTGAATTTTCATTTTTGGGTGAACTAACCCTTTAGTGCATCATTTGCTCACTGAAACCAGTTTACTATGAAAGACAAAAAATCTGCTGTGCTTAACTCTGGTACCATGACTAAAATAAATTACACAAAAAATATACCATGATATTCTACCATTATAATCTATATATTATCTATTTATAGTATAAAATTTCAGACTTTTGATTGCAAAATTAATACTATTTGGGTATGCATCAGCCACCTGTGCAAACAAATGATCACTTTTAGAACTTTCTCTACTTTGAAATAATTGCTTAGGTAGACTTATTTATAAATCAATAAATAGTTGATATTTAAATATTAGACATCTCATTATTAGACATTAGTATAACATGTCTGCTGGAGCTGATGTGTGTCAGTTATATAATGCATGTCTCAGAAGTGAAGGTAGGAGCTAAAGACACTGCATTATGACATGACACCAGAAAACATTCTTAAAAAGGAACAACATTTGGGGTTGTACCTTTAAAAATGAATCCCTGAAGTCCCTTGACTATAGGGCAATTCTGACTGCATACTTTTGTTCAACCTTCAATTTATGCAAATACTTTTAAAAGGGACATTATGGCTTATTTTCAGGCACAGAATCAGCCTATTCCACTCTGACTGTCTGTTTTATTGTTCCGTATCTTCTGTCTCTGTGATTTTATAAGCATGACTGGACCGAATCATTCACTTTAACACAATAAATTAAACAGACACAATAGACAAAACAGTTTGCACGCCAACAAAATGAGGCCAAGAGTTATTCTAATACTGAACGCAAAGACCAAACATATCATCGTCATCAAATAGCAATGTCACCAATCTTGGCTCTTTAGTCTCAAGTATTGGCACAATCTACTTTGAATTGAATTGAATTAGCCTCTGCCTTTTTTTCCAACTAAATGTTTCAAAGCAAGTGCCGCAGAAAATGTAAGTGTATTATCTGAATGCAATACAATGTGAATCTGTCCAAATCTCTTGGACAGAATCAGAATTTTTTTAAGGCTATTTTTCCACTTTTGGCTATCGTGCTAGTAATGCTTTAAATATTATTAAATATCAAAGTGCTACACTCACAAAATATATGCATTAAAACACACGCACTAAACAAACAAGTATAAAACAGTATACAAGAATAAAATTCTCAAATAGATCACAAAAAAGCCAGGTGAGCTACCTGAAGAGGTAAACGGAGCAGAACAACTCCATTTGTTCACCAGCCATTAACATATATTTCAGATTTTGTACATTCAGTTATGGATACATTTTATATGAGGTGTCACTGACTAACATGTGCTCAAACTGATGCTGATTGTTATTTGTGTCTTATAGGAATATTCCTAAATCAGTACAGCAATAAGTGTGCAATAATGCATTTTTTGAATCCTGATATGAAGTAGATTTAGGTGTATTGCAATGAATCACACATTAGATTATTCCAGCAATGCTACTAGAGTTATTAACATGCGTCACGCCTGTTGTAGTCGGAGGGTAGAGGCCTTGCCTGGAGGAATTCTGGTGTGTCTGTTGTTTCTGGAGTCAGGAGCGGGGATGCGACTGCCTCTGCCCAGCCCTCGAGCCTTGGACTCAGAAATGAGCATTGTTGTCCTAGCTACACCTGTGCTGACTGTCTTTCCTGAGGGCAAAGAGTAAGAGAAATGCAAACACACAAATACCCGAAAACATTAGTTATTGAGAAACACATTGTGAGATTTTACATAGAGTTTAGCCAAAGTAAACACCATATTTAATTTGAGGAGAACAAAAGAATAAAATGCTGAACAGTCCGTTCAGAATACGTGCACGTGGGAAAGTTGGGGCATGGTGGAGGCCACTTGGGGCAGTTGGGATCCTTAGGTGATTTATGAAGCAATGTGGGGTAGTACATAGTAGGGGCTTGTAGGGGACAGTGTGGGGTTGTAAAGGTCTCATTGAGGCTAAAGGAGATGAATGATCACCTTGTGCGTGTGAGAGAGTGCTCTGCTGTACCGATCTCCTCCGTGAATTCTGTTTACAACCCTCAGGTCCCATGAGGTGAGACTTCCAGGCCTGCACACATAAGACATACACTGTTACACTGCTTTACGAGGAGCGTGTGTGTGTGTGTGTGTGTGTGTGTGTGAGTGAGTGTGTGTGTGAGTGTGTGAGAGAGAGAGATGTCATTCTCACTTTAATACTGTCATTCACTTATCATCATGGGTGTTTATGTAAATAATCTGTACCTATGTACCTATATATATATATATATACACACACACACACACACACACACACACACACACACACACACACACACACACACACACACACACACACACACACACACACACACACACACACACACACACACACACACACACACACACACACACACACACACACACACACACACACACACACACACACACACACACACACACACACACACACACACACACACACACACACACACACACACACACACACACACACACACACACACACACACCAGGCATAACATTATGACCTAATATTGTATCAGTCCCCCTTTTGACCAATTTAAAAATGGTATATTAAAATGTGCCAATTCACAACATTAATACATCCTTTATTAAATCACTGTCGAATTTAAAGCATTTTTACGGATGGTGTTGAAAGCTGAATCGATTCATTCAGTTCTAATAGTGCTTAATACAAGCAGTGTCGTACAAAGAGTGTAAAGCGTCGCATTATTTAAAGGGGAAGTTCAAGCATCAATGAGTAACAAAAACCACACTGAATCAGTATTTATTCTTATTACTAACGTAATAACACGTAATAATTATGTAGTTATGTCTGAGAACAATTTCTTAGCGACTAGGGATTGCACAAATATATAAATATAATTTAGGTCTAGGGCTATACAAGCATCTGGCTACACAATGGTATTACTGCTATTTAGGGCTGGTCCGAATACCCTTTTTTGAGCTTCGAAGCTTCGGTAGTAATCAACACAGAATATTTGAAGCTTCGGAGGGAAGGGGCTGAACATATTCTTCTCTCTAATAAAAGCAGGAATCTCGAGAAGCGGAGCGCCTCATTTGGGCAGGGCTTATATGCTCCGAGAACAGACCCTACACTAGTGATACAAAACACACAGGTCTGTTACGTTCCAGTTTTGATAAATTATAGTAGTAAAAATCATTTTGTTCAGTTAGAGAACAGATGAACTACAATTAAAAACTGAATGTGCCGCAGCACAAACTGCAGCAGGAGTCAGATTTCATTCATCACGAGAGTGAGGAGCTGAATGACAAGATGATGGTGGAAGATTTGGTTTCAAAGTGAAATGTAAAAGCGCCTATTTAAGGGAGTTTGTCATTGTACGGTTTTGTTGTTGTTTTTCATTGACGCTTGCCCATTTTTCCTGCTTCTAACTCATCAACTTTGAGGACATATATACAGTGAGGAAAATAAGTATTTGAACACCCTGCTATTTTGCAAGTTCTCCCACTTAGAAATCATGGAGGGGTCTGAAATTGTCATAGGTGCATGTCCACTGTGAGAGACATAATTTACACATATTTATTTGTATGATACAGCTGCAAATAAGTATTTGAACACCTGTCTATCAGCTAGAATTCTGACCCTCAAAGACCTGTTAGTCTGCCTTTAAAATGTCCACCTCCACTCCATTTTTTATCCTAAATTAGATGCACCTGTTTGAGGTGGTTAGCTGCATAAAGACACCTGTCCACCCCATA